>NW_010565552.1:0-18748 GCF_000687285.1 Phaethon lepturus | reverse complement strand
TTCCGGCTGTTCAATTTTATAAGCATCATTTTCAGATTCAAAAAATCCAGTGTCCAAAGAGATTTCACCATTCCTTAAGAAACCTAAAAATCTTTCTTTGATTTCAAGAGCCCTTTCAAGATAGGAACAACTCTTTACATCAGCTGAAAAATAATTGAAAGCTCCATGCTGTTCTAGTGCAGTCCACCCACCTGTGGTGGTAACAGATTACAGCAAATTGTCTTGCACTCAGTTTTCCCACAGGAAATTTTTGTGCTATGTTTGAATCAGGAAACATTTTATGAACAGTTTTAATCCACAGTGTGCCAAGAAGTAGGAATGTTGATGAATTCCATGGAAAATGTCTACAGTCTCAGGTAATGTGACTTTATCTTCCTCTACACACATGTTTCTTACCACTAGTATTTTCAGCAACGTATTTTTGCAGTAACAACTCAATCTTTTGTCAGGCTTGTGGCATTGCGCTCTCAAAAGAATTAATAATCTTAATCTTGTCCCTCTTGACAATAAAGAGGTACACATTACTTACTTACTCTTGTACTCATAAAATTCAATCAAGAATAATCACCTTTGATTTTCAGGAATTAGAGAAGCTTTTTATTGAAAATTTTTTTTATTTATAATAAAATTTTTTTATTGAAAATCGCATTGCTGTGCATTCACCTATGAATGCCGGTGAATACAGGAGCATACAGAATATTTTATGGTATTAGTAGACAAAGTCCAGAGTAATGTAGTTTTCCCCAACAATATCAAAGCCACAGTAAAACTAACAAAAAAACCTCCTTGAGTAACAAGAGTACCACCTTCTGGCACTGAAGAAGAGAGGTAGCAAAAAGCTGAGTGGCCTTAGGAATATCTCCTAGAGCTTATGTCAGAAACTTGCTCTTTTTCTTGCATGTAGAAACTATTTTCTAGAGAAAATAGGGTTAAAAGGCAGGACATTGAAACAGAATGATGACCAGAATTTGGGTAAGAGAAGGGGAAAGAAGAAAACCACAAGGGTAAAACCTGGGGGTTAATGCTGAGGAGGTGCCAGCACTGATGGGAAACCATAATAGGAGGGAGAAGCATAAGGTCTGCAAGGGTCTACAGGTGCATTGAGGGGACTGTGATAGCAGAGAGCCTTACAGCCAATAAGGGAGAAAATTAATTGGCTTTTCTATGGGGGAGGTGCCTGAAGGAAGTGCAGTGTTTAAAACATTACTCCATCCAAAATAATTCCTCTGCCAGCAATATGGGTTTTTTCTTTTTTTTTTAAACTCCTGTCTTTAGTCTTTCCATCCTGGTTTATATAAACTCTAGATACATATTCATAGCTATACTGATGCCTGTGAGTCTATACTTTGGGTATACTGTTCATAATACAGAATCTGGTATGCTTTTGTTTTGAAAATAATTCCTTATAATTTTGCATAGATATATACTATAATAATATATACTATAATAATAACTATATATAGATAACTATAACAGTACACTATGTTTAGCAACCCAATTCACAGATTGGTGCTATCTGTTGTTAAGATTGCCTGACTCACCCCTAATAACTTGCAACAGTTCCATGCCAAAAAGAATTTTTTTCTTGTTTAAAGTAATTTTATTACTTATATTGCTGTAATAAGTGCATCCTTTATCACAGCTAATAGTGTGCAGATGGATGTCATTATGCTACTTTGCTATTAAAACCAAAAATAATAGAGAAAACAATTAGAGAAAACTATTAACACTACATGTAGCTACAGCATCTAGCTATTTTCCAGCCAGTATGGAAGTAATGAATGTAGATTGCAACAAAAGGAAATTCAGTTTAGACTTGGGGAAAACCAGCTTTTGTAATAAAGATATTGAAGTATTGAAAGTGATTGAGAAGGTTTAAATATTGTGCCATTGTGTATCCGAGAGACAACTGGGTCAACCTCTAGATTCCAGCACTGTGATTTTATTGCATTTTAGGAAGAAAACTTCTGCTTTGTAGGGTTTTTTTCCTTTTCTTTTTAAGCAGTTACAGTAGTTTACAGAAGGAAGAAGGAAGGAGATGAGAAAGAAATAGATGAATACTATGAGTGGTGCATATGAGTCTGATAACGTGTTCTGTCCCGACTGGCAGCCAGACTGTGTTTAAGCAAGTAATTTTCAATAAATAGGTTAGAAAGATGAATGAGGTAAGACTGTCATACTGATCAGCGTGGGCATTTTAAAACAACATTTGGAAAGGTCAATGTGACCACTTCTTTGGGATGCAGCAGTATTTGTCAGCTGATCAGAGCTGAGTTCTGCCTCTGTATTTTGACCTGGACATACCTGTGTCATAACAAAACTCTGCAGCAGTTCTTGCCTCAGGGAGGAAGTCTGAACTCTTCCCAGGTAATCCAAGAAAGGATGTGCTCCACCTGCTTTTCTGACATCACAAGGGAACTAATCATTGTGAAAGGCAAAATAATGACTACTTTCTTTGTTTTGTCTTATGCCAAGGTTTACTTTACACATTATCAATGGCAAGTCTGAAATATGTTATTAAATATATTTGATATCTGTAGTGGGAGTAAAGCAGAGGAAGAAGGGGAGGGTAATTTCCCTCTTTCTAAAATATGATGGTAAAAATGTTTGAATCAGATCCTACAGGTGAGTTTAATACTTACTTACTAATGTCAGTAAGCACATCACTTTCTAATTGGAATTATGGAAAGATCTCAGGTTTTTTTTTTATCTGTCCATAATAAGTGAACAAATCTTGCTCATTTGGAATAAACAGGTAAAGCTGCTCTCAGGTGTCTCTACTTACAAACCTTCAGTGAGTTACTGAAGTGCTACTGCCCTTGGAAAGATCTCAGGTTTTTTTTTTATCTGTCTGTTCATAATAAGTGAACAAATCTTGCTCATTTGGAATAAACAGGTAAAGCTGCTCTCAGGTGTCTCTACTTACAAACCTTCAGTGAGTTACTGAAGTGCTACTGCCCTTTCCTTCCTGTAGGGAAAATCTAGAAATCCATCTGTTAAGCATTATGCTTTTTCCGACCTGTTGGCCTTATTTGTTAGGTTCTTAATGACATTCATGGTGTAGGCTGAGGCCCAGCTCTGTAATGACAAAGCACCTCTTCAGTCAGATTCTGTTGTAACCCATGTTTTCAGAGCTATCACAGCAAGGATTTTCTATCAAGAGGAAAAGCACTTCTGAGATGTTCCCTTAGAGCACCTTTTCCATACCATGGTTGGGTGCAGCAAACATTTATTGTGTGTGTATCTTAAGTTTGTATTGCTAACAGTCTCTGCTTTAAACCTTTCCCTAGTGTTTAATAGAAAATATTCCTAGTTCCATTGAGATACGTGTTTCATTATCCACTTCTCCCATCAGAGCACCAATGCAAATGTGACGCTTGTGTCTTGAGAGGGCAGGCCAAAGTGATTGGGTAAGACAGCAAAAGCTGAGTAAGCATAGCCACATGCTCCAAGATGGACTCTAGTAGCCAACAGGAAGCTGTATCTTGGACAACTTTTGGTAATTCAAATACCAGACAAGTCAAGTTTTTAGAGCATCTGTTTCCCACAGGGACATAAAATCTCTTGGTTCCCAAGTGAAAAAAAAAAAAAAAGAAAATGCATTGTTTTATTTTTAACTGAGGGAGGCAGGGAAGAGTTTACTGAGGAAGGTTGTAAGATGGCCATGTTGAGTCAAAAACTGAGTTGTCATTGGCCCTGCACTGATCATGTTTTTGCAATAAAAGTAGCGATTACTCTGGGAACGACACTGGGATTCAGAAGAGGCTTAGAAGGAAGGGTTTCTGCATCTTCCCTTGGAAATTATTTGCTACATGACTCAAGGGTAGTTGTGTGGCCTTCTGGTTAGTTTGTCTGCCAGCAAAAACTATGTAATACTAAATTATAAGAATATAATATTAATTTGAAGTTCAGTTTCTATATTTATTTTTAAAGTCTTTTGAAAGACCTGGAATCGACATATAAATGAGCCATTATAAAGCACCTGCAAGATTTCTTCTATATCTTTAGATTACAGACCTGTTTTCTTTTTCTTTTTTTTTTTTTTTTTATAGAATCACAGAATCTTTGGGTTGGAAGGGACCTTTAAAGGGCATCTAGTCCAACCCCCCCTACAATGACCAGGGACATCTTCAACTAGATCAGGTTGCTCAAAGCCTCATCCAACCTGACCTTGAATGTTTCCAGGGATAGGGCATCTATCACCTCTCTGGGCAACCTGTGCCAGTGTTTCATCACCCTCAGTGTGAAAAATTTCTTCCTTATATCTAGTTGAAATGTACCCTCTTTTAGTTTAAAACCATTACTCCTTGTCCTACTGCAACAGGCCCTGCTTTAGGGATGGGTCTGTCCCCATCGTTCTTGTAAGCCCCCTCTAAGTACTGAAAGGCTGCAATAAGGTCTCGTTGGAACCTTCTCTTCTCCAGGCTAAACCACCCCAACTCTCTCAGCCTGTCCTCACAGGAGAGGTGTTCCATCCCTCTGATCATCTTTGTGGCCCTCCTCTAGACCTTCTCCAACAGGTTCATCTGTTTCCTGTGCTGAGGGCTCCAGAGCTGGACACAGTACTGCACGTGGAGTCTCACCAGCGCAGAGTAGAGAGGCAGAATCACCTTCCTCAATCTGCTGGCCATGCTGGTTTTTATGCAGCCCAGGATACGGTTGGCCTTCTGGGCTGCGAGCGCGCATTGGTGGCTCATGTCCAGCTTTTCATCCACCAGTACTCCCAAGTCCTTCTCAGCAGGACTGCTCTCAATCCCTTCATCCACCAGCCTGTAGTGATACTGGGGGTCGCCCTAACCCAGGTGCAGGATCCTGCACTTGGCCTTGTTGAACCTCATAAGGCTCACACAGGTGCATTTCTTGAGCTTGTCCAGGTCCCTCTGGATGGCATCCCATCCTTTCAGGCGTGTCAACCACACTACTCAGCTTGGTGTCATCTGCAGATTTGCGGAGGGTGCACTCAATCCCACTGTCCATGTCACTGATGAAGATCTTAGACAGTACTAGTGCCAACACAGACCCCTGAGGGACACCACTTGTCACCGATCTCCATCTGGACACTGAGTCGTTGACCACTACCCTCTAGATGCAACTGTCCAACCAAGTCTTCATCCACCAAACAGTCCACCCATCAAATTCAGATCTCTCCAATTTAGAGGGAAGGATGTTGTGGGGGACCATAGCAAAAGCCTTACAGAAGTCCAGATAGATGACATGCATAACTCTTCCCTTGTCCACTGATGTCGTCACTCCATCGTAGAAGGCCACGAGGTTGGTCAGGCAGGATTTGCCCTTGGTAAAGCCATGCTGGCTGTCTCGAATCACCTCCCTGCCTTCCATGTGCCTTAGCATAGCTTCTAGTAGGATCTGCTCCATGATCTTCCCAGGCACAGAGGTGAGACTGACAGGTCAGTAGTTCCCAGGGTCCTCTTTGCTACCCTTTTTAAAAATGGGTGCAATGTTACCCTTTTTTCCAGTCTCCAGGGAATTCACCTTTTCTTCTTTTTAATGGAATTGTAGCCCTTACTGTAACAGGGATTTTCAGAGCAGAAAACTTAAATATGTTGTATCCATGTTTCAGTTTTGTTCACTTTTTATTCTTTGCTCAACATATTCTTTTCAGACATGGAATTCCAGCAGAATTGTAGTTCTTAAGCTTTCTGGCCATCTCTGAATGTACTGTTTCAGGCTACAGGGTTCAGGGACTGAATCGTTGCAACTTTGCTGATGCTCTACCAACTGATTACTTCATTGCTTTCTAACATTCTTTCAGAGTTTGATCTGAAAGATCTTCTGAAATTGAATCTGATCTTCTAAAAATTGAGTACCTTTCTGGTTTAGCCACTGAGTGGTACTGAATGGTTCTGGCATTCATCACCTTGACAGCTATTCTTTGGTTAGTGTAATTAAGTATTGGTTGGACCTCCATGCTCATCGTGGGGAACAGTGACATTGTTTTCTGTGATATAATTTTTTATTTTCCTATAAAAATTCACTCTAAGTGAATTTCCTGTTTCTTAAATCTCTTTATAACTCTATTATTTGGTTCGTTTCTTTCTATTGGAATTGCTAACACGTTGAGTTTACTTCTCAGCTTTCCGAACTCTTTCAAACTTTTGCTGATCACTGTGGATTTTTGTATGATAGTTACTTTCCCCTGTTTCCCTCCATGCAGTAATTCCTACTTTCACTATCCTCTGCTCAGTTCTCTTACCTACGTACTTTTCTCAGTCACTCGTTCCACTGCATAGGCACAAGGCCTGTGAACATCAGTTAAACAGAGAAATGTGCTGAATGAACATTACTGTCTAGCAGATGAAGGAAGCAGACCACACATGGAGTGACCTGTTCATGAACATAATCACTTTTGCTTCTTTGGACTTTGTGAGCTACATGATCTTGTTGCTCTGAATTCATGTCATCATGTTATCAACTGTTTCCACTGAAATCAAAACTCCATTTGAAAACTAAGAGACATCTTTTTCTAAATGTGCACATTCACCAGTAAACATAGGAGTTAAAAAATAAAAATGAATGAAAAAAATGCCTGATTTTTTCCCTATAATTTCACTAACATTGAAATGCTAAAACTTGTACTCAACATAGAAGTTACTGACAGATAAATTTCAGTCAGTGACTAAAACACCACAACTCCCAGAGACATGTATTCCAAGATTATTCTGGTTTTCTTCATCTCTTTGGTTTTCATCTTTTTTCATTTAGTTTATTATCATTGGATTAATGTTGGTTTAATCGCTTTTCAAGCTGATCAATTTTACATTGAATCCCTTGTCTCTGTTATATTGATTTATAAACCACATATAATAGCTTTCCTGTCACTCTTCTCCTTATAATACCTGTTCTTTCTTCTACAGGTTGCATTTTTTTTCCCCCTTAATCTAAGCAGAGCATTTCTTCAAGCTCTCAACCTCTTGGCTTTCATCTTTGATATCTTTTATATTCTTCTTGTCAGACTCTTTGTTCAGAAAATCATCTTGGCTTTTTTTAAAATGCATATCATAAAAGAAAAATGGAAGTCACCTAGTCCATTTCTCTCAGACTATTGTGGCATTGTTCCCTACTTAGTATTTTTCAATATTTCATCTAGTTTTAAATATCAAAAGATACAAAGGCGTTTGTTAGTTATTTGTATTAGAAAAATATACAGTATCTTGATAGATCCCTAGCTTATCTTCTTCACACTCAACCATTTTTTCTCATTAATGCTATTTGCATATTGTACTTCTAAATTTGTAAGAACTGCAAGAATCCCCTTCTTTTCCACTGAGTATAAAAACATACTTTCTTGATTTCGAGAGAAGGATGGACTTCACAACTCTATGAGAGTTATATTCCGAAGCCGTTTATTGTCTTGTCTGACTCCAATATATATCATAATTTTTGTTTAGTCACTGCGCACACACTCATGATTGGTTACAGCTTGTTACACACATTATTGCAATTGGCTATATACAAAATATCACGCGCTGTCCATGCGCCTCTCATACAGTCAGGATTCGCTGCTTGCAGGTGTTCCTGTACTCCTTTGCTTCTTCTTAGTTGTTTACCACAGCTCCTTCTCCTTAAGGTCGAGCCATGCAGGTTAGCTTTACACTGTAGCCATGATTTCATGTCTGCCTCTTCCTACTCGTTTTTGTTACCAGTATTAGTCTTTTTTCTAGCGTCTATTTAAAGCTTTGTCTTTGTTAATTGTGATGGATTTGAACTATTTTCTTCTACTGCAAATTTTATTATTATCTTTAATACCTTTATCTGTATGATACTGAAGATGAACATGTTCACTTAGCAGTCCTGACAGTCTCTATGGAAGAGGCTGCATAGCAGGTCATAGTAAATGATCACCAAATTAAATTGACAATTCCCGCAATGGGAACAAAAAAATAATACATGCGCTGCGTTTTGAGATCCTCAACAATCTGCAAGAGAATGTTGAAGTGCAGAGTAAGATAATGATCCATTTCTGTGGGAGACCGAGACCCTAGGAGGGAGAAGAAGCTTCAGTAGGTCCCCACTCTATGTGCGGTTTCCTCTCTATTTGTCGCAGAATTTATTAACCTGGCAGGACTTGCCTTGAAAGATATTTTGCCAACAGCTGTGTTGGGATATGCCTGCAGAGCGGCCTGTCAGTGTAAGAGGTGGTTCTCTCTGGGGATTTGTGCACCTTTCTGTTGGATAAAGTCCTCCCCTTGTACAAGTGGTGATATCTGCATCCAATCTGGGGGATGACACAGTTGAAATAAAGGTTTTCTGATTTTTCTTTCAAAAATTCTCTTTTGAAAAATTTTCTTTTGAAATTCTCTTCAGATCAGAAAAGGTGGGACACATAAGCCTTGAGCCCCCTTCCATTGCCAAGTTATGCTGAACTGGATGAAAACACTGGATTTTGTGGTAGTTGTTGCTTCAAAGAACAGACTTGGAAAGCTGTGTCTCGGGAGAGCACAAGAGACACGAAGACTTAAATGGGACAGAGTGCTTGGATGTTACTGCAAAGACTGGGACTGCGCTCTCCTTCTCCTGGAGGCAAATTAGAAAAGCAGAAATTGGGAGAGTGTTAGGGGATACTCAGAGAGAGCGAGCTGGGTGTGAGAAAAAGTCTATAGATACACGGATACGATAGGAGGGTCTGGTGAACTTTTCTGGAGCTCAGGGGAAAATACCAAATGTAGAGCAGGAGGAGAGCATGTTACCTGCTGGGAGATGTGGGAGTGCTACGGGACTAGTGGTTTAGGCATGTTTGAAGGGACAGGGAGCAAGTTTACATCAGGTCAACTTGCAGTACTGGATTTTCTTCACCAACCCTCTTTATTCATTCAATTCAAAAGGCGTACCTGATGGACTCTATGTGAGCTGGACCAGGAATGAGAGGAAAAAGAAACCTCAGAGGCTCTAGGAATGCATTTGGATATTTAAAAATAATTCATCGTTAGTGTCCTTGTTATTGCTAATGACTCACTGTGTCTTAAAGAACTGTAAGCCTGCCTATCTGTTCCATTTTCATGTTGTTTACAGATGGGAATTTTCAAATGCTGCCTGCTTTGATATCTCCATGTTGCCATATTTCTCTCTGTGAGTTCTTCATAGGTCATTTGTCATACTTTAGCCCCAGCCATCAACTAAGCACCCTGCTCACTCATTCCCCCACGGTGGGACAGGGCAGAGAATTGGAAGAGTAAAAGTGAGGAAACTCATGGTTTGAGATAAAAACAGTTTAATAGGTAAAGCAAAAGCTGCACACACAAGCAAAGCAAAACAAGGAATTCATTCACCACTCCCCATCGGCAGGCAGGTGTTCAGCCATCTTCAGGGAAGCAGGGCTGCATCACGTGTAATGGTTTCTTGGGAAGACAGATGCTGTCACTCTGAACAGCCTTCCACCCCTTCCTTCTTCTTCACCCCAGCTTTATATACTGAGCATGATGTTATATGGTAGGGAATATCCCTTTGGCCAGCTTGGGTCAGCTGTCCTGGCTGTGTCCCCTATCAGCTTCCCATGCACGCCCAGCCTTCTTGCTAGCATGCCAGCTTGAGAAACTGGACTGTCCTTGACTACTTAGCAACAACTCAAAACATGCTGATGTTTTCATGTTATCAACATTTTCTCATCCCAGACCCAAAACACAGCCTCACACTAGCTTCTATGAAGAAAATGAACTCTATCCTGGCTGAAACCAGGACAATATTCAACTTTAAAAAAATAAAGAGATGGATTTTCGCTTGATTTCTTTACTAGGTAAATGGTTAGTTTTCTCAGCCTTTAAATGATCTCTGCACAGTCCTTGCATTTTAATGAATTGACTTGAACACAGATGTTTTGGCTTTTTACGTCTAAAGCAATGATGTAATAAATGTTCATGAGCAAAGAGGGATACTGAAATGCTTGTTTCTCTGTGTGAGAATCTCTATTTAAAAATGTAATTTGTTGCAGCAGGACATGAATTCTTCCCATCTCACCTACAAATTTCTTATTTGTTCAGCAGTACAAAAAAAGAAAGACACATTAGAACAGAACAGAACAGAATAGGACTGAGTTGGAAGAGACCTACATCGATCACCTAGTCCAACTGCATGACAATGTCAGGGCTTGTTGAGGCCCAAAAGGAGCCGTTTAGGATGACCTCCCTCCCCTTGGGACCAGTGACCAAGTTGGTGATCCCCCTGGACTGAATTAAAGTGAAAGGACACCAGCCAACCAATGTAACAATTTAATAATACAAAATACAACAATTTAATAACACAAAATAATACAAAATTCCATGTAACCGTGAGGTTACATGGAATAACTCAATGGCAACTATTCTAACTGAACAATTCAACTGGACGAACAAGTCCTGTGCAACACATCTTCCACAATTTGACAAAGAGAGGAGAAAGAGAAAGAGAGACAGAGAGAGAGAAAGAGAGAGAAACAAAGAAGATATCACCACCCGTGGATCCAGCGGGGTCCCATTGGTCCTTTTGATTCTTGTTCCTTGGCGGTGGGGATCCCGCCCAACTACTGTGAGCACCGCCTTTTATACTTTTTTTTCAGTCCTGCCTTTTTACTCCGGTTGCCTGGGGAAACAGCATGTCTCACATGTTCCTCAGTGCCCACACGACAATTGTGTGGTGTCTCCAGTCCACTGCGCATGCTTGGAGGGTGTTTACCCATTGGCCTTTCACTGTGCCTGCGCCGTAGCTCTGCTCTGCAGGAACCAGTGTACCATTTTTACTTGGAGTTTCCTCCGTACCAAGAAATGTTTAAGACAGAGTCTGTGTGTTGGTCCACCTCAGGGATGACTGAAAGTTAAAGCATGGAACTGAGGGTGTTTCCCAAAGGCCTCTCAAACTCTGATAGGCATGGGGCATTGATCAACGCTCTAGGAATCCTGGCTTGTGCCTGGAGTTACTCCATCACAGGTGCAGAATCCGGCATTTGGTCTTGTTCAATTTCATTCCATTGATGATTGCTCAATGCTCCAATCTATCCAGATCCCCCTGCAAGGTCTGTTGTCCCTCAAGAAAGTCAGCAGCATTTCCCAGTTTGGTATCATCAGCAATCTAGATCATTAATAAAAAGAACTGTCCCTGAGGAACACCACTGGTGACCGGTCACCATCCAGATGTAACCCCATTCACTGCAACACTTTGAGCCCTGCCGTTGAGCCAGTTCTTCATGTAGCACACCGCCTACCTGCTCATCTCACAGATGGACATCTTGTCCAGAAGGACACTGTGAGGGACAGTACCAAGAGCCTTACTAAAACCCAGAAAAACTACATGCATTACTGCCCCTTCATCCACTAGGCAGGCAACCTTGTCATAGAAGGATATCAAATTAGTTAGACAGGACTTTCCCTTGTGAACACATGTTGACTGTGCCTGATAAGTGGATTGTTCTTTAAAAGTCTTTCAATAGCACCCAGCATGATCTTCATCATTCTTCTAGGTCCTGAGGTTAAAAATATTTTGATGCCTAAGGTACAACTGCATTGACACTGCTTAGTTTTTCCCAAGGAACAAATTAATCCTAAAACTAGTTCTAAGCTCAAGGTCAGATGTGGAGACGTTCTGCCACATAGTATCACCAGCTTGTGAGTGGAGCACCATTGCTCATCCAAAGACAAGACAGATTAAGTCTCTTTGGATGGTGTATAAGCAAATCGGCACTTTGTTCCCAACAGGTGTTTTAAGTTCCAGAACTGAGAATATTTGCTCACACACTGAAAGGCACATCTCTGTTCTGGGAATTCAGAAAGAAAAGATGGTAATTTTTTTTGTTGCTTCTCAATCATTTCTAAGTCAGAAATATCTAGATGCTTTCGATCAGAAATGGTTTCTTTCTGCAAATGCCTTTGCTATTACTGTGGCAAAGCATGCACTTGATATCCAAGGCAAATGGAAGGTTCTAGTGTGCAGATTTGTAGGAGTTAACACAATCATAAAGATTAATGAAACTAGATCAGGTGGTCAAGAAGATAAAGAAATATTTGTACTTAAGCAGTAAACCATGAAATCTTAGCTGTTCCTGCACTCTTGAAAAATGTAACTGACATGAAGTCAGCAGAATCCACAGTAACTGGGGTAAAGGTAAAGGTGGCACGGGGAGATCACAGCCACCAACTCATTTGAGGGACTATCCAAGTTACACCCCCAACTCTTTCTAGGAGGATGTGTGCCAATTTGAATATGTGTAACTAGTAATAAACAATATGGTAATCACTAGCCAATGAATGTAAACTTGAGTGGGGTCCTCTATTGTTTTCGCTAATCATGTAACAGGATAAATATGTGATGATTCCTCTGTGTGGTGTGCTAGCTTTGTGGAATACCACCTAGCACCCATAGCTATGCAAATATGCTATAAATAACATACCTCTACTGTGTGTGTACGTTGGCATATTGCAAGCCAATCATATACAACCCTACTTTGGGGACAACAGTTTTCTGGCGACCCAGATGGGACTGTGCTGACAGCGTTGCCTAGATTGTCTTGCAGCACCTGACAGGGAGAAGTGGTCCAACTGACTCCAACATACAGTGAGGACTCCATCAGCTCCTCTCCTGCAGTTGGGTAGTAAGCGACACAATGGTGCAGTGCTACTTGAAAGAGGGAAAAAGGGCGGGGAGGACGAGACCTCTTAAAAAAACAGTTGGAGTTGTTATTTGTATAAGCTCTGCATAAAATGCATCAGAAAAGCATAGTTTAGTTTCTACACGTTGTGTCAGTAACATAGGGAAGAGATCCCTCGTTTTGTATTTGAAGTTTTTGTGTATGAAACATTGGGTTAGGAAATTTTTCTCTGTACCTAAATGGGTTCTACTGCTTCAAAGGAGGTTCATCTTTGTTCTCCCTTAGGATGTATCCTATAGAATTGGAATAAATTTGGGGGCGACTGTTATAGGAGTCACTTTGTAGTTCAAATGGAATCCATTAGTAAAAAACCTTAGGCCACAAGCTGTGATCTTTCATCTACATACTGCTGAACTTACACTGAACTCTTACTTAGTTACATGAGGGAAGGCCCCAAAACCGGGGTAAATTAGAAAGATAAGATAGCCACATCCATCAGCAGAAATTGCCTCCTCAAGAAAAGAAAAAGAACAGCCCAGCTGGAGATAGTGAAAGGATCCAATGAGGAACAAGGAGACCCCAGACCCAAATACTCCAATAGGACTGAACTATCTCACAAGGGGAGGGAAACTTACACTGTAAGGGTATAATTGCCCAGAGATTCTTTTGTTCAGGGTCCTTCTCTGGAGGCACCCTGCTCAAGCTGTTCTACACTGCTGTACCACTTAATAAATTTGTCTGGTTTATGTCATGTTGGAGATTCTGCTTCAGGAAACCTAGGGTTAAGCCTGAGAAAAGAGGAAGCACACGAGAATAGGGGTGTGTATGTGTAAGGAGTCAAAAGGGGCACCTTTTGTCAGCTCACTGGACTCGCCTGCTATGAAGGGACTCCGGTCTTAGCAGTTAAAGTCTTGGGTGATGTGTATGTGACTCCTTGATTAGTGTGTTAATGCTTGGGCAGCAACTTCTCCTTTAAGAGTTTGGTGACCCAGGTGGGACCCTAGGATCCTTTGCTAGGACACCTTCAGATCCTCTCACCTCCAAACATCCAACTGCCGCAGCGGGTGAATTCACCTGGGGCCTTAGGAGTGGGAGGCTCTGAAGAGTGAGTGTTAAAATCCCTGAGCAGACTCGAGAGGGGCTTAGGTAGTCCTGAGCAGACTCTAGACGGGCTTAGGTAGTGTGTGTCCTGATCAGCGTAAACTGCACAAGAGAAAAAGGGTAGTGCATGGCCTGATCAACGTAAACTGCATGTTAAGTGAGGCTCTGATACGAAGAAAAAGAAAATGGGAAATGTACTCGGCATAGAGAAGGGAATGCCTTTGGCTGAGGTCTTACAGAATTGGGAGAAAATGTATGGTACTGTGGAATTATCTAAAAAGTGCACAGTTAAATTATATTACGATGAAAGGCCATTTATTACAACAATGGCAGGAGGGAGCTTTCTAGAATTATGGCCAGCCTGGGGAACTTTCAATTCACACAAATTAATGCATTTGAGATATCAACTGGAAGATAAGTACCCATACCAAATGGATTACTGGTATGTATGGTATGCATGGTCTGGGGAGAGGACACATCCAGGAAAAAAATTGAAAAAGAAGAGGGGGTAATTGTAGCAATAGCAGAAGCTACCGCACCAGAAAATCCTATGAGTAGTTCAGCCTTACCCTGTCTGTCACCTCCACCCTCTTCTGAGTCTCCTCTTGTTTACCCTTCAGCTGCCAGACTCCTATGACTATGACTCACATTCCTAATCCTGTTGCTATGTAATTATTACAACAATGGCAGGAGGGAGCTTTCTAGAATTATGGCCAGCCTGGGGAACTTTCAATTCACACAAATTAATGCATTTGAGATATCAACTGGAAGATAAGTACCCATACCAAATGGATTACTGGTATGTATGGTATGCATGGTCTGGGGAGAGGACACATCCAGGAAAAAAATTGAAAAAGAAGAGGGGGTAATTGTAGCAATAGCAGAAGCTACCGCACCAGAAAATCCTATGAGTAGTTCAGCCTTACCCTGTCTGTCACCTCCACCCTCTTCTGAGTCTCCTCTTGTTTACCCTTCAGCTGCCAGACTCCTATGACTATGACTCACATTCCTAATCCTGTTGCTATGTAAACTGGGGCCCCTGTGGAGACTCAGCCAATATTAGCCTTTTATAGGGACCAGACTTGGAAACCTAGTGACTTAACATTGTGGGGAAATAAGATGCCCCACCTAAGGGAGGACACTGAAAAGTGTGCCCAACTATTCTCAAATATATGTACAGGGTTTAATCCGAATTCCAGTGATGTTCAAATACTATTAAGGGAAGTTTTTCAACCTGATGAAAGAGAAAGAATAATGACTAAGGATGCTGAATTAGCACAATGGGCAGGGAGAGGTTGAACACCATGGCTGGCAAATGACACAAATTGGAATTATAATATTGATGAAAATCAGGCAGCTTGTCAGACAGGACTGCAAAATCTGGTAGAAGCCATAAGAATGTGTGCAGAGATGTGTCTAAACTGGATGAAACTGCAGAAATGTAGGCAGAGGTTGGACGAGCATCCCAGTGACATTTGGGGAAGACTAAGGCAAGCGCTGTTGAAGTATGGAGGAATTACTCCGCAAAACTTTAATGATGTGCTTGCGATTAGTGTTTTTGTGCATCAGATGGCCCCAAATACACAGCAATATTTTAAGGACCAAATGCCAGCGTGGCAAGGAGAGCATCTACAGAAAATTTTTACTATTGCTTCATTAGTATATTATGGGCATGAGGAGACACAGAAAGCTAAGCAGGTTAAAGAGAATAAAAAAGCGAAAGAACAAGAGGCAAACCTCTTGACTGCAGCTTTAGAGAGAAATTTGCAAGTGAGAGAGAGAGAGGCCAAAGGGAGAAGAGACCAGAGACGGGAAATGGAGGGAAACTAGGGAAAAGAGAGGGAGGATTGTGAAGGAATGATGGGAGAGAGTGCTATTATTGTGGGAAGTTTAGACACATATGCCCTCTCAAGCTCCAGAAAAAGAGTAAGAAAAAGGAACTCTCACCGGGGAGAATTAAGGAGGATATACAATCACAATGACTGGAGGAAGAGGTCCCTATGACCCTTGGCAGAGTGCTTGAGGAACTGGAAATTTTTAGTATGTGGGTAACCCAATTAGACCAAAAGGGACATATTACTGGAAAGATGGGAAGTCAGGAAGTTAAATTTTTGGTAGATACAGGAGCTACATTATCACTTTTAAACTTTGTTCCAAAGAGGTCTAGGTCTGCAGAAAACGTGGTAATACAAGGGGTCACAGGGGAAGGGGAAAGAAATTTAAGTAAACCTCTGTTAGTAGCAATAGCAAACAAGAGCATATGGGGAAGGTTTGTGTTGGCAGAAGATTCCCCAGCCTGTTTGTTAGGGACAGATCTCTTACAAACCCTAGATGTAGAGATACATCTAACCCCAGAGAGTGTAGAGCTAATAATAATGGGAGTGAGCATAATTAATAGTGAATCTAAAACCAAATCACAAGTGCAGAAGCTATTAGAATGTGTCCCAACAAAATTATGGAGAAAAACAAGCAGTGATGTGGGCTTGTTAGTCTCAGCACAACCGATAAACATAAAAAAAAAAGAGAGGGCCCTCACCATTGATAAAACAATGTCGCATCCCACAAGTATCTGAAAAGAATATCCAGAAACATATAGATTGATACGTGGCACAAGGAATCCTGAAACTGTGCGTGTCACTCTACAATACCCCGACACTCCCAGCAAAAAAAAATAGCTTATGTGAGGACGGAGACCAGGAATATCAGTTTGCGCAAGGTCTGTGAGCAATAAACCAACATGTGGAAGTCCCCCATCCTGTAGTACCCAAGCCCTCAACTGTTCTTTTACAAATACCACATTGGGCAAAATACTTTGTTGTTACTGATCTTAAAGCAGCCTTTTTCATCATGAAAAAGGTCATCTGTTATTTGTGTTTACATGGAAAGGCAACAGTTGACCTGGACGCGTCTTCCCCAAGGATTTGTGGGTTCCACTACAATATTTTTGTGGATATTAAGAAATTATTTAAAAGACCTAAAATTGCCAGGAGAATCAGCACTTGTACAATACGTAGATGACTGATTATTAGCAAACAAAAGTGAATGTAATTTTATGATAGACACTGTTCATTTATGTATAACCTCAGCTGAAAAGGGACATCATGAAAGCTTCAGCTGTGTCAGAAAGAGGTTAAATATTTGGGATTTATCCTAAAGGAAGGCCAGTGAGAAATAGACCCTGGAAGGATAGAAACCATAATTAAGCTCCCACGCCCCATCACAAAGAAGCGCATATGAAGATCCCTGGGAATGGTAAGCGTCTGTTGACCATGGATCCCAGGATTAGGAGAATTCACCAAACCTTCACCTTTGTCTGAGACTACAAAAGATGAAGCATTACAGCTGATTACATGGTGACCAGAAAGGGAACAGGCTTTTAAAGCAATAAAGGGAGTATTAGCATCTGCTCCAGCCCTAGGACTCCGAGACTATACAAAACCATTTAATTTGCACATACATGAACTAAAGGGTTAACCAGTGGGGTATTAATTCAGCAGCTGGGTCCACATCAAAGGCCAGTTGCTTATTATTCAACTCGAGTCAGTGGTGGCAGCGGCAGCAGTGGCTATATTGGATAAGAGTCGCCACTCATTTTAGGACATCCAATGACTGTTTATGTCCCACATGAAGTAAAACTACTACTGAAACAATATGCAATGCAAGCATTGTCACTGCAATGAGTACATAGGTATGAACTAATTCTGCTAATGGCAGATAATGTTATTCTGAAGAGATGCGATACCCTGAACCCTGTGATGTTGTTACCATTACCTGATGAAGGGGAGGGACATCATAAGGGCGAACTGGTGATGCTTACTTCCAGCAAACCATGAACAGATTTAACTGATGTTCCTTGGCATAAGCCAGATTTAATTCTGTTTGTGGATGGCTCATCCTACTACTTACATGGACAATGACAGACTGGGTATGCTGTGGTCAGCTAAGGACAAATGATGGAAGTAGAACCACTTCTGAGAAGACTGAGTGCACAAGGAGTGGAATTGGTAGCCTTGACGCATGCAACTCATTTAGGAATGAGAAAATAAGTCACACCATACAGAGGAATCACCACATATTTATCCCGTTACATGATTAGTGAAAACAATAGAGAACTCACACAAGTTTACATTCATTTGGCTACTTGCTAGTCATTACCATATCACTTATTATTGGTTGCACATATTCAAATTGGCAGGCAGAAAGACTCTAGAAAGAGTAGGGCGTAATTTGCATAGTCCTCAACTGAGTCAGTGGACACAATCTCCCCCTGCGACCTTTACCTGTACCTTAGTTACTGCAAATTCTGCTGGCTTTGTGAACAGTTACATTTTCTCAAGCGTGCAGGAACAGCTGAGTCTTCATGGTTTACTGCTTAAGTAAAAACACTTTATCTTCTTGACCAGTAGATCTGGTTTCATTAATCTTTATGATTCTGTTAACTACTACTACTTAACTACTACTAAGCTTTCTTTCACTCTCGCCATCTTCAAAGGCAAAATTGAAAACCTCGACTGACCACTGCCACAAAGACGTTGTTAGGAAGAGCTTCTATTTGGGCCTCACTTCCCTTGCAGGCCATTCAGAGACAGCAAGAAGACAAGGGGCTCTGGTCTTTCCTAGCCTTGGAAAGAGCCGCTAAGCTTTCTCAGAACCTGACACACCAAAGCTGCCAAATTGAAAACTTCTACTGACCGCTCCTAGAAGAAGGGTACTAGAAAGAGCGTCTATTGCTGGACCTCGATTTCCCTTGCAGACATTTCAGCCAGAGACAAAAAGTGCACCTCAGCAATTTCCTACCATTGGCAAAAGCCACTAACCTTTGTCTCACTATTGCACTCCGAAGCTGAAGCAGTGGGAAGCTGAAGACAGAATGGGAAAGAGAGGCTTAGCAAAAGACTTACTTCCTAGCCCTCTCCTTGTCGGAGGAGTCCGTGCCAGGGTACAATTTAGCAGCCTTAGAGTGCGATAGTGAGTAAAAGCATAGTGGCTGGTTCCAAAGCTAGGAAAGACCAGACGCCAGTCTTGGTGTTTATCTGCAATGACTACAAGGGATAGTGAGAACCAGCAAGACAATTC
>NW_010565551.1:0-33242 GCF_000687285.1 Phaethon lepturus | reverse complement strand
GGTGGGTGTCGGTCTTTTCTCCCAAGTAACTTCTCCTTCATCTATCCAAGATAGAATGAGAGGAAACGGCCTCAAGTTGTGCCAGGGGAGATTTAGATTGGATATTAGGAAAAATTTCTTCACCGAAAGGGTTGTCAAGCATTGGAACAGGCTGCCCAGGGAAGTGGTGGAGTCACCATCCCTGGAGGTGTTCAAAAAACATGTAGATGTAGCAGTTAGGGACATTGGTTTAGTGGTGGACTTGGCAGTGTTAGGTTGATGGTTGGACTCGATCTTAAGGGTCTTTTCCAACCTAAATGATTCTATGATTCTCAGTCATGTCAGAAGGCACACCTGCTGAGATTTAGTATGCTAAATGCTGATTTACCTCTGTTTACCTCTGTTCCCAGCCACCTGGACACAGATGAACATAATTTTTTTTAACATATTATTATTTATTTAGCCAAAAATCTTTAGAGAGTTTGGATTCAATCACCTGCATTTTCCCAAACCAAGAAATTTCTGCTTTGCAACTGCATCTGAATTTGCCCAGTAAATACAGTGCTGGAGCTGTTATTCAGTCTGAATAGATGGAGTAATAGACTACCAAATGACCGAAAACAAGAAAAGTTTTTCCCTATGACAAATAGTTTTCCCATGTTAATCACATCAAAGAAGTTCTTCGCTGTTTGCTGTTCTGGATGTTTCAGTATTTTTATAACCACTGATTAGTGGACTTTGAAAGGTGGACAACACAGGTCCTGCGTCTCCTGCCAAAGGAAACAGCTCAGCTGCCTGAGAGTGCCAGTTAGGACGCTCGTTAGCAGTGGGTTTGAGCAAGCAGCTTTTGTGTGATTCTCCCAATGAAAGATGTTCAGTTTTGGATTTGTTTCTGGACTGAAGGTCCTCCTTCATATTGTTGTATCCTGTTGCTGTCCTCTCAAAGTTCAGCCTGCCATTAGACTTCTTTTATCCTACACGGGTGCCTTCCAAGCCCTGCTGGCCACTTCCAGGCTGTTGGCTATAATTTCCCACTCTGCAATCATATCTTAACTAGTTTTTAGTATAAGCAGCTTAGCTTAATATCATGCATTTCTACCTATGATCATTGTAACTACTACACTACATTACACTACATTGTAACTATTACTACTATCTTAGCTTAATATCATGCATTTCTACCTATGATCATTGTAACTACTTTAATCATTAGACAATAGGTCAGGGTTTCAAAATATGGTGTGTTTCTTTTTTGTGTTTCTCGTAAACATCAGACACCTTCAGGTATCAACTAGTTAACAGCACAGTTAGATGTTCAGGCGAGCAAAAACAATAAAGGAAAATGGTATATCTGTTTCTTTTTTTTTTGGTGAAAAGCTTCAAAATTGTCCCAATTTTTAACTAAAAATGAAATGGAAAAAGGGAACAAAAAGATCATAAAAATTGTTTTGTTTTTGCTTAAAAGATTTTCTTGCAATTTTTGTGGAGAACGGTTATTAAAAATATTTATATATTTAAAGACAATGAGCATCTTATAAAATTACTTTAAATAAGAAACTCAAATATGTAAATACATTAATGCACAAACTGAGTGCACAGAGGTCCATTCTATATCCACTTATATCCAAGTCTAAGATTATACTCAACAAACAGCTGTCAGAAGATGACTTGGTTAACACCCAGCTAAGGGGCTCAGAGGTTGAAATCATAGCTGTAAAAATTAGATGCAGTATTCTCAAGTTAAGAAGCCATGACAAAAATGGGTTTATTATGTATACCCAGAAGACTACTTTAGGATTTGAAACTGTAAAATTCAGTGACACTGGCAGCTGTGAGTGATAATTCTAAGACAGAGAATCAGATACCAGTGTATACAATAAACAAGAGTATAATCTGGTAATTATTTCTGGATAGATTCTTCATACAACTGAGTAAATAGCTTAAAGATAGGGGTTTTTTTTTTGTAAAGACAGATTTTATAAAAAACTATATATTCTGAACAGCTTTTTCTCAATTTAAAAAATGACTCACTTATTAGCTTGATATGTTGATATTTAGTTGCAGAAAACAATTCTCCAAAATACCAGAGAAAGCTTCACTGGAACTAGACGTCATACAAGGTTAAAGTTACAGCAAGGCAATGTTAAAGAAGCAGCAAAGCCCACATGTGCTAAATGTTTGCATGAGAAGACATAAGAATATGTTTCTGCAACTTGAAGATCATTCTGTGTATCTGCAAGCTAGCAGAAAGTATGAAAAAGCAGCAATGGAGTGCACCATCTCAGGTAAGGCTCAGAAGGAAACAGCAGGCAATAGAACATTTTTGCCTTTTTCCCCCTCTCAAGGATGTACTCCAATGGTTTACAGACAACTTACATGTGGGTACTTTAAAGATCAAGACCTTCAGTAATTTTTCCTGCCTTTTCATTTGTAGAATACAAACCTTGATCTCAAAAAACTAAAAATAATCACACAGTGTTTCACAAGTACTAAACTATCTATCTGACAGTCCTACTGAAATATTCTTAGTACTCATATAAACCTTGGATTTGCCCCTTTTATTGATACCTGTTGCTAGAATTTGTGCCTCTACAAGAGGTTGTGCCTGCTGGTCCACTGACATTTTCACCTCTCACCACAGAACTTTGTTAATGTCTTTGAGCAACTTTACTAACCCTAAATCTTTTACCTCTTTTATTACTCTTTTAAGACATTTTACTGTTTCTTGCAGCTTCCAAACTACTGATATGTGCATAAGAACTCCAACCACTTTATAAACACAGAGCCCCTTTTATTGATACCTGTTGCTAGAATTTGTGCCTCTACAAGAGGTTGTGCCTGCTGGTCCACTGACATTTCACCTCTCACCACAGAACTTTGTTAATGTCTTTGAGCAACTTTACTAACCCTAAATCTTTTACCTCTTTTATTACTCTTTTAAGACATTTTACTGTTTCTTGCAGCTTCCAAACTACTGATGTGCATAAGAACTCCAACCACTTTACAAACACAGAGGTGAGCTCCAGTAGAGTGCCATCAGCAAGCAATGAAGCCTCTCAGATTCCAGTTCTGTATTTAAAAAAAGTCTAAGCCGATCCTCACAAAGAGCAAGATTCAGTAAGAGACAGAGAAATAGTTAGTTTGGTCCTAATTATCATATTGAAAAATTTTCATCAGTTAAATGCTGTACTTTTCACTAATTCTTTCTTTCAAGTATCATCTAGTCTTAAAGAACTTCACTGAAGTGCAGATCAGCAAAGAATGTTTAGAAATATGTGTAAATACGATGGAGGCAATACTGCCCAATATTTTGAAGCCTTTGTCATGATCAGTAGATATTTTAGTACTACAGTAGCATCAAGAAATGTAAGAAAAACACTGCATTCTACCAGAGTGAGTGGAAAAAATGCCGTGATGTGGTAGAGGGCAAAACTCACTGCTATAACACCCAGAGCACCATGTGTAGGTCGGGATGGAGATGTAACGTGTGTGATGGGGCTGTGGCTCAGTGACGTGACTTGCACACAGAGCAGTCAGTGGGACAAGAGAATTATTGCTACCACCGCCTTGGCGACTGCCACAAATCTCCCCTTCAATCCTGTTCACAGCAGTCAAGCACGAACTGAAAAGAAACATCTCATGCTGCAGCATGGGTGCAGGCACACAGCAAGCCCTCACAAGAAATCGTGTCTGGGAATATTTAATTGCTTGTGAAAGAGATGCCATTTCACAAGTTTTAAACAACATGAGCACAAAGTTATCTTGACATGACAACCAGCAGAAAGGTAGGGCAGAGGCATTCTGGAAACAGAATGAGCTATTATTTCCCTCCCAGCACCCATCAGGGTTGAGAAAGACTCATGGGCTCCCTCCATCTTAGAGTCTGCCACACCAGCACGTGCAGAAATGATTTTCCATAGAGCTGTTAAAACCTTAAAATCATAATCAACCACCTATTTCAATGGGAAGTGAAAAGCGATCAAAATATTTAACCTTCTGAAATTTCCACTGAAATCAAAAGGAAAGAGGCAGGTAAAGATAATTTTCTGAATTTGCTTTTTTGTTGAACCTGAGGAAAAAAATGTAAAGGACAACAAGTTTAAAAAATAAGCTATAAATTAAAAACAAAATCAGTATTACATGTATTAGCATACCTTTTTTAGCACTACCCTGCTCTATTTAAATTCTAGTTATTGACGTACATAGAAAGTTTATAATTTAATAGTTCTAGTAATAAACTCTTGGCCAATTTAACCTTCCTTCTGAAGTACTGAACTGTTACATTCAATTTCTGTTACAGCAATTTAGACACAAATATTTTTAACTAACAGTCTTTCTGCCATTACAGCTGAAATCTATCCAGACTAGTAATTTGAGATCTTGTGTTCATCATTTTAAATAAATGATGGAAGGGTATTTTTAAAAAAGAGCTTTTCCCTGATTCCAGTAGGTGGCAATAGCTCTGCCCTAAAAAGCTCAGAGGAACTGGTGCTTCAGAAGGGGAATGAAGCACCGCATCCCTGCCCACACACGCTGTACTGGGCAGGCTCTGAATTAAATCAATCAACAGAGCTATCCAAAGAATGATTCCTCCACTGTCAGCCCTAAAATTCACTGGAAATCGTTAATGTCGTAACTGAAAATGGAGCCCCAAGGAGATTTAAATAATACTCTAAGACCACTTATAACAAGATAATTATTTCACGCCTGATTTGTGAGAATGAGCACTTAACAGAGAGCGTCGCTCTGCTTTGATTTCTGCATGCAGGTGCAATACCTATGCCAAACCTAAGGAATTTTATAAAAGACAGAAATGATAAGTGGTTACACTACCTCTAGTTTATGACATTTATAAACATTGGGTACCAAAGTCTTCCTTGTTACATGAAACTCAAAGTTTGGGATCTGGCAGTAGAACAACTCAGCAGAAATCAAAATAATCATCTGTTTTCCACGGCCTCTGACAACTAAAAAGAATTTTACATAAATACGTGGTTTTTAACAATAGTTATTTTTGCCAAGAAAATATGCTAAATGGGAACATACATCATCTGAATCACAGGTCTGAAGAACTAAATAATCATGCAGAACCTCAAACACGTCTCTGATTATAATCTATGCAAAGCTAATGTGACAGCTGTGGAAAGCTACAGAAAAAACAAAAGTCTATACATCCTACAAGCACGAAGAAATGCCCGAAGAGCTGCTGTTCAGAAGTACGATCTGCCATCTAACAGACTGCCCATTTCCCAGCCTGTACTAACCGATGAGCTGAGTTAAAATAAGGTCAAGACTTTAAATCAAATGAATCAATAATTCCAGCTCATTTTGTGCCAGATTGATGTTACTGCCTCCATTCTCAAGGAAATGAACCACACATGCAGACAGCACATACAATAATTTATATGAATTAAACTCATCAAACATATTGAATTATTCAACAGTCCTAATGCAGAAATGTGTTAATTTATTTTTCCCTCAAAAACAAAACAAAACAAAACAACTCTGAAAACTTCATCCTTTTGAGAAGGGAAGATACCACAATTTTACGCTATCAGATGATGTGATTATTGAAGAGTTACTTACTATGGAATAAAAGTGTGTAAGATTTGGATTAGGGGTGCTGTTAAAGGTACAAGCAGCTGTATCTTTAGGTACAAGCTGCTGGGTTTGACTCTGCTGAATGTTCTTTATCAGTAAAAATCCCCAACATGCATCTTTCAAAAATGTTTTCTGCCCACAAAACAGAGAGAATTTCAATTTAGTAAAACTATTTCAGAGTGTAAAAACCTTAAGAAATCTTAAGAGACAATTTCCACTGAGGATTTTTATTTAAATCTGGACTTCAGAGTCAATAACCAAATACATGTGAAAAATAGCTATCAGAAATATTCCCCTCAGGAAAAAAAAATCCATGCGCTCCCAAATATGAGTCAGTTCCTTTTGCTTTGGCTCCAAGGCAGAAGGGGAAATCCCCAGCTGTCTCCCAGCAGTAGCTCCCTGCGTGCTCATGCTCTCTGGCGAAGCATCCTCCTCTGCCCCTCGCTGCAATTCCCTGGGCCGAGGAGAGAGCTGGGGCCATGCTCTGCCCCCGCTGCGACACCGCCCTGGGATAACGTCCCTGCTGAGGCACAAGCGTCTTTCAATCTGTCCTTAAAAATACGAGCAGCTGAAGAAGCTAATTCGCAGAAGGCTCCTATGGGCAATAAATGACTCTCCTCTCCAATGTACACTTCATAGGAGAGAGACAGAGGAAAGCTGCAGGAATTATCCATGTACTCTAAGCACACTGGCAAGAGACTGCCAATTCTCTCATACGCGTTGGCATTTTTTTCCCTTCACTTTCCTATCTATCTCCTTTGTCAACTAGACGCAATCGCTATTTTTACATGGGAAACAAGTATTTTTCTTCTAGTCCCTTCTCAACTGACCAGAGAATGACTGAAACGAGCAGAAAGCTTAAAATCCTTCAACAGGATGTAAATTGAAATTTTAAACACCACAGCATCTTCTTCCTTGGACCACTTTCAAGTGGTGAAGAGCACTGACTCAAACATTTTTCCATTTAAATAACACAAGGTTTCCTAACACAAACCAGCATTTGGGAATGTTTTAGCTCAAAGGTCACTTTTGCTTTTCTATTTCAGTTACCTCAAGGCTATAGCGTCCGAAGTAGTTGTTACAACAAGTAACCCAAATAGCTGTCAGCATCTGTCCCTTCATCATTCTCTACCAGAATGCCTTTTAAATGGTTAACTTAGAGTAAAATCTGGAAGCAGAGTTCAGCAGCAAAGTACAATACAAATGAACAAGTAGAGAGCAAATGTACAAACCATGTTTCAAACTAAGCAGTTGTGCTTTAAAATCTTATTTTGTGCGGGGTGTCTCAAACAAATAAGCTTTGTCTTCAGCCTATAAATGAAACATTTCCAGAGTCAGAACACATTCACTTCATAACAGGACTGACTAGGTATATTTCGTCCTTCCTTTCAAGCATCCAGAATTTGCCACTGGTTGAGTAGATATAGAGTCAGAGCTATTAATAGTAATTCCTAAGTAATTACCCTAAAGGAATGTAAACAGTTTAAGTTCAGATTATCACGTTGCTCTGCTCATTATTTTAGACCTAAAATGCAGATACAATATACAAAGGATCTTAATCGCTCAGGTATTAGATTCAGTAAAAAAAAAAAATTAAAAAAAGTTTTTTCCCTCTTTGAACATTAAAAAAAAGGAGAGACTGTATCTGCTCTTAAAGTTACAACAAAATTCCAATTTAAGTATAGATTTTACCATATTTTAAAATCCTCAAAGAGATCTTACTATGGTTGAGCAGGAAGAGTGGCTGAAAGGGTCAGAACATTAAAATTGCGTTTAGTTTGCTACCTACTCCTGCATCACCAATAACACAGGTTTCATCTACAATTGAGGACAGAATATTCTGCATCACCTTATCCTTCTATTTTTCCTATTTGCTCTTACCAGTTAGCAGAGATGGCATTAAAATATGCATACAAGATTTCTTAAGTTCCTATTCTACCTCCCTAGCTCTCCAGAATCACGCCGGTATATGCAACCATTAGACTGTGATTATACTGTCTAATATCCTCCTCCCAGAAAAGACCTTGTGCCTTAAGAGTTTAGGCTGACAAAGATTGTAATCACTTTCAGATCTTTTCATTTCTGTTTTTGCGCACCTCACTAACTTGTATTAGATATTATGCTCAAGTACATACTCTTAATCAAACAGGACAAATAGCATTGCATCCTGCCACCCGGCTACTCCAGGTTTCCACACTTGCAATGGTGAAGATAATCAGAATTCTATTTGAAACTTGCATATATTTTCTTTCCTAAATGATCCTGGAGAGGAGAGGTGGGATTCTATGTTCTGTTTCCTACTCAAGTGATGAATATTTCAATTTAGTAAACATTTAGCATATTGCTGAGAAAGAAATTTCTCTAAGACTACTGGTTGTAACTGCAGCTCTTCTGAGTGCCACCGATACACATGCAGATGTAAATATTCTGATACTTGCCTGAATCATTTATTCCCTCTATTACCTTTCTACTTTGCAAATGTGAGAACCATAATCCTGTGTATAATCTCAATCTATTGATCTGAAGACTTAGCAAGAGAAATACTAGTTTCTCCTCCAATTGCTGCTGAATTAAACAGCACTTTTCAATGCAGGCCCTTGCAGAAAGATTCCAAATCATCGTTTCAGCAATAAAATCTTCTACCAATACTGCCTGCACGACAAAACAAGCAATGTCTACCCGCAGACAGAGGAGTACTTCATTCCTGGAAGCTGCTCCGGTGCTAGCCTTTCCATGGTAAAAGGAAAGGTCTGTAAAACCGTTCCCCATGATGTACTGAAAATAGATTCTCGGTCTTTAAATGTGTGAATACGCATATACATTTTTTTGGCAGTAGTAAAGCAGTCACAGCAACTTTTACAAATGTACTTGTCACACTGCAAAAGCACCTTCGTAAGACAGTGACTAGCAAAACAAGTGTAATGAACTTATTTATGTCTGTCTCACAAGTAGCAAAAGGAACCTGACATTTCTAGAAAAATCTAATGTTGCTACAAAGAAAAAGTATTCTAATCATTTTAACAGTCTCATCTGCTATGCAGCAGACAACAGGCAGCGCTGTGTGAATGTAAAGCGCCCCAGAATACTCCCGAGTCTGTGACAGCCACTGGCACGTCCCCCGTTGGACATAAACCAGGCTGTTGTCTGAGAATCCAGCTAATGAACTCCCATGGGTATTTTTTTACTCACTGGAATCTAGTTAGCGTCTAGGCTCAAATGCCAAGGTGGTTAGGCACATTCCTGCAGTGGAAAGTCTCCTGAAGCTGAGAACCAGGGTCTGACTGCCTGCCTGACCTGCTTCCTCACATTTTTCCTCACATGGGTGTTTTGAACCCACCTTTCCCCAGAACAGGTTTCCGAGAAACAGTTAAACTCCTCAGCAAACTGACAGATATGAGCAACAGGCACACACAATGACACGTAACAGCATTACCGAGCATCTGTAAACATGCCATTAATTCTACACAGAAGGAAGGAGCTCAGGAGACCACTGGCCAGAGGAAAATTAAGAGCTTCTCAAATGCAGAGCTCTTCTTGTGCTCGCCTTTGCACTGAATGCCCTTAGAGAGGGGAATGCTTCTTGACGAAAGCAGGATTCTCCATGAAGCATTAAACTTCCGTGGCAGGGAGATGTTCCTCTAACAAAGTTAATAAAAATGGCTGAAGAAAGCAAACCACTCAGCTCCCTTCCCTTTATAGGTTTCTGTTCCCAACTGTCCTCCTTGGGGGACTGTGGAGACCTGCCAGCTAATTTTGTGGACAGGATGGTTTCAAGCCTTGTCTCTGATCTGCAGATGATGTTATTATTTCTTCATAATTGTTTACTGTATAAAGTCAACATCTTTCTCTCCAGAGGGAGATTGCGCAGGGTCACTGATGCGAGCCTTTTAGCTCACAGCTGTGGGCCTGCTGTGGTCTTAACAACATGCTCACATCAAGGTTAATGTTATGTCAAGGCACTATCAGTAGCTCCTTTCCTTGCATGGTTATTCTTTCAACTGTAAGAATATTAATGCAATTTAAAGTTACTTCTAGAGCATTTTTGTCTGGCCTTTAGGGTTACTGCAATTACATGGCCAGAAGTTTCAAGGTTTCCAAGCGTACTGTGGCAGTAATTGCAATTGTGGGGAAAAACTACATTTCGGCTTATGCTCTGAAAGCACAGAACTGAAAGCAATCACCTCCACATTCAGTCCTGGCTGAGAGACAGACTCTGTCCATGACCTCTGTCGTGCCACCTGAGCTTCATATTGGAACCTTCCCATTGCACCCCCATCTGTAAAAGCAAGATAATGCTTTTTATCAACTTTGTGTGGATTTTATAATTCGATGTCCATGAAGAGAACAGAACTGCAAGCCTCCCTGTGCTACTGCTAATGCAAAGCTTCCCTAAATCTTGGAGAACAGAGTCCCAACACAGAACCCTCAGACCACACTGAGAGAGAACACACAGCTCTTCTTTTATTACAAAGTGAATAATTTAAGAATATTCTTGCTCACTGTCTTGAAACCAGCCCTTACATGTCCCCGGGCAGAGCTGGGGGCAGCAAGGTTTGCACATCAGCAGTTGTTTTGTTAACTGGTTCAGTAATACCAAGGGCAGCAAAGCACCTGACTGTGCTGCTGCCCTGAGCAAGACGCTCCTCTCCATGTTATTCCAGTATCAGTCAGGCTTATGTAATTGATTAAATAATAAAAAAATAAATCTCTATTTTATGTCTTATAAGATCTTACAACTCTACCCGTTGCAAATGACCCATGCTGCTTCAGGGCCTGACTTGGACTTGGTTGGATTTATTCTTACACTGTCTCCCTCACCCAGGGTCACAGCTGGCCACTGAGTTCCCTATATTCAAATGAACCAAAATGCTATATTCTTCTTGAAAAACATTTGGATGCTCTAATTGTCTCCCTAAGTTTCTATGGCAACCACAGCAACATAAACAGCCTTGCTGGCAGCCACAGGAGACTGAAATCTCTGCTCTCTTCCCTCCCCAGAACTTCTCAATGTAGAACATACTGTAACCAAAAAAATATGATTAACAATAAACACAGAGTTGGTGTCTAGTACACTAGGCTGGCACTGGGGAAACTTCTTGCAAATAAAAATACATTACAGTATTTTATGATAACAGTCAAAACATTGCCTGTTACATCAGTGCTATCGAAGCACCTTGGGACCAACTGTGAAGAACAGTGCAAAGCTATAAATATATAAGCAGGAGAGTTTTCTGTGTCAGCTTGCATGGCTGCAGAGAGCTTTAAAAAAAAAATGAAAAAGTCTTCTCTGTTGGTGCCTCTAAGCACCTCTCACCTTGCCAGTAGATAACACATCAGGAATAGATAAGCCCCCAAGCGAACGTCCGGACAGTTGGGGCTAAGACAACTGCAGAGCTATGTGTGTGCACATCGTGTGATGTGACCGTAGGCACCTCTCCACGGCTGCAGATCCCAGCTTTCCAGCAGGAAAATCATAAACAAAATGTGATCGCAGCAGCAGTGAAATGCTCTGCATGGCACCATCAACCCAAGCCCAGCAGAAGCCATTTCTCTGGACCTCCTGCACCAGGCAAGGTAGTCAGAGCTGCTGCTTTTGCTAACACTCAGGCAAATTAAGGTCCAACGAATCCCAAACAAATAGCTCAGGTCTTCCTCTCTCCTGAGAAAAATTAATGGCAAAATAAATTGACCATGAGGCCAGTATAACTCTGGAGGTTTTAAGCCATTTAAACCCATTCAGCCAATAGTGGCTGGCATGAAGCCGTCAGAATACACAGGCATTACAAAGAGCCTGCATGTAATAACTATGGTTATCAGATGTCCATAGATCACAAAATCATCTTTCAAATTGTTAAACCAGTTTCTGATCATTAAAAATGCCACGTATTTTTAAAGTAACTGCCACTGTATGCCCAGCATGTGACAAAGTAACTTTGTGAAACAAAGAGATGCAATTTCAAGCATCAGCACAGACGTAATTTCTTCACCAGCGCTGTTCATTTGTCTTAGGCACTGGTTCTCCCTACACTGCCAGGAAGGTACAGATGATACCTGCTGCTCTGAGACACAACTGGGGATGTAACTACGCTGTTTTCACTGCAGCAATCTTCTCACTTGGAGAAGAAATCCTACGGCCTTGTGGGGTTGATTTTGTTGTAAAGCAGACTCAGGATTTGAGGAAGCAGAGCTGTGGAGGAGGGACACGACTATGAACCCTTGGAAGCCAAAATCTATGGAGATTCTCTCTGGACCACTATGCAGAAATACATGTATCTGTGAGGAGGAGGAGGAGGTGAAATGCTTGCCTGTTCCACAGGGCTTGGAAGGCACAGAAGGTGCCACCTGACATGCCACAGCTTTTAGAAGACCAGCTTTTAGAAAATTGCCTTATTTACACTCACCAGCTGGAGGTGAGATTAGAAATGAATGAAAGAAACACTAGAAATGGGGATGACCATACAATCTTTGGAAAAAGAAATGTGGATATTTTAGGTTTTTTTCCATCTTAAGGCAGGACTTTCACTCTAGTGACTGACAATATAACAGATTTTCAATTGTTTCATTTTCTCTTGAAAGATTTTGACCAGGGTCCGTATGCTACGGAATTATTGTACAATATGGAAATACTGTATTTTGCAATACGGAAAGGAAATATTTCTTCTTTCCTCTCTAGTTTGCTCCAGTAGGCTGTACAGCAAGAAGCATTATGTGAGAGTGAATCATGAATATAAAAGGATTTACTACCTGTTACACAATAACACTGCCTAATAAATAAACTTTGATTTTATCTACCAACTATTGATAACAAGTTTATGTTTCCATTTATGTCTTCCTGTGTGCTAGTACAATTTTGCTACATATAGATATGCTACTTAAAACTACAGCATATACGAAATGAACATTGACTTGGAATACAAAGAGAGATCTGTTACCTTAAAATATGAATATGAGAGTCCAAGTGCTGCACAGCACATCAGGATATTAGGTAATATGCAAGGTATGTTGTATAACGCACCATTGAATATAGTCATAGAGCAAGCAAGAGCGATGAGATTTTGTAGTTTTCAGTTATTTATTAACAAACAGTAATAGCCCCAAAATTATCACAGTGCTTTTAAATTAGGATTACAAAGAATGTCTTTTTATGAAGAGATTCTTTGTAAAAAGAATCTTTGTAAAGTAAATTTATTTGTAAAATTCTTTGTAAAAAGAATCTCTTTTGTAAAGAACCCTCTTCTCATCTGGAATGCACTACTAGGCATAACATCCTAATAGCACTGAAATCAAAAGGAGGGTGATTTTAGAGTAATTTTGAACTAATGATTCTACAATTAGTAGATATTTTCATACCTTTCAACCTCTGTCAAATATGACTCACTGCCACTAAGGCACTTGGTTTTAACTTCTGAGAAATACATGAAAGTTTTTTTTTTTTAAAAAAAGCCCAAACTACCACACAAACCTTTGCCTATTTCCCAAGTATGTTTATGGCGTGTGGGTGGCATAGATGAATTATGGCGAGGAGGTTTTATCAGCAGTAATTACACATTTTATCAGCAGCAATTATGTAATTCCCTTATGGCACTGAGCTATTCTATACTTTAATCCAAGCCCTAATAATTATTAAAGTATAGATAAAGCCTTTACAGGACGTTGTTCCATTCCTTAAGAACAGTCAATACTTCAGAAAACTTGAAGATTGCTGTGACTTCACAGGGAATCTTTGTGCTGCTTAAGAAAAAGAGGTGTGATGTATTTTGCAGTTGCATTGGGACTTATCTATGAATGCACACATTTTTACAACCCAAGTGCAATGTATGGCATGACGCCACAGAAATCTGTGGCCACAAACCGTGCTTTTGGTAATTTGAACTCTTCAGATTTTTATCATTTTAGGTTATTCAGCTGAGCAGCTCAGTTTCTTTAGTAGGCCAGTATTAAAAGTGTGGTTTAATTAAAGCATTTAAAAAGAAAATTAATTCAGAGGGCCCTAAGTGGGTATATACCTAGGGAACATGCCACCTCAAATTAATGAAGACATCAGGGAAAAGTAATTTTCCTAATTGCTAGTGTACTTTTTAAGTGGCAGACTACACTTAACTGGCTGCACCCATCAGGGTCAAGGCTTTTATTTAGAACAGTTGTTAGAATGTAATTGCCCATTTCTGACAACACCAAGTTATTTTTTTTTCTTCCAGAACATCCTAACAGTAACATTTTATGTAAAAGCAAAAGTGTTCTCAGGAGCATAAAATACACTGTCAGTAGAGAACAAGATCAGAAAATCTTGAAAAGTGACATACCTGCCCCAAGCTGCTTTCATTGTAGAATCCTTATCAACAGGAATGCATGAGGACTCAACAACACTTGATTTATTCAATTTGTAGCAAAGACCACAGTCTGGATCTAACATACATCCATTACAGTAACTGAAAGAGAAAGAAATACTTAAGCAATACTTTATTCCTTTGTATGTGTCAAAAACGACAGCATCTCCTAATCAATCTTGGGATGCACATAGTTAAGTTGTCAGTGTTGGAGACAAGGTAATAGAAACTGCCCCAAAACAATACAGATTGCTTTCGCCACCTTCTGTACCACCAGTTGCAAATCTCCCAGTGACACTTGATCAGGCTGCAGGAGAATTCACTCATGGAATGAACTTTAATTAAAAAAAGACAGACTGGGGTTGAAGAGAAAGAATCATGCATCATACCTAATAATCAATCTAGCATTTGGACACAGACGGATGTGGGAGTGTCTGAGATCATGATACTATGTGTCTCCATGTTCCCATTATATTAGATGGACAGAGTCAATATGTCAATGGAACCAATTCACATACAGGCATCCAGTGCCCAAAAATATCCTGCCTGCCCTTCACCTGTGGCTGCAGAGTGTGCAATGCTCCTGCAGATCATTCCCGTGCATCACATCCCCACAACATTCTTCTCTCTAAATTGGAGAGGGATGGATTTGATGGGTGGACCGTTGGGTGGATGAAGAATTGGTTGGGTGGTTGCAGCCAGAGGGTAATGGTGGTCAATGGCTCAATGTCCAGATGGAAATCGGTGATGAGTGGTGTCCCTCAGGGGTCCGTACTGGGACCAGTACTCTTTAATATCATCATCAATGACATAGTGGGATCAAGTGCACTCTCAGCAAGTTTGCAGATGACACCAAGCTGATGATGCAGTTGATAAGCCTGAGGGACAGGATGCCATCCAGAGGGACCTGGATGGTATCCAGAGGGATCTGGACAAGCTCAAGGAATGGGCCTGTGGGAACCTCACAAGGTTCAACAAGGCCAAATTCAGGGGCCTGCACCTGGGTTGGGGCAGCCCTCAGCATCAATACAGGCTGGGCGATGAAGGGATTAAGAGAAGCCTTGCCGAGAAGAACTTGGGGGTACTGATGGATGAAAAGCTGGACATGAGCCGGCAACATGCGCTCACAGCCCAGAAGGCCAACTGTATCTTGGGCTGCATCCAAAGCAGCATGGCCAGCAGGTCGAGGGAGGTGATTCTGCCCCTCTATTCTGCGCTGGTGAGACCCCACCTGGAGCCTTCAGCACGGGAAAGACATGGACCTGTTGGAGCGGGTCCAGGGGAGGGCTACCAAAATGATCAGAGGGATGGAACACCTCTCCTCTGAGGACAGGCTGAGAGAGTTGGTGTTGTTCAGCCTGGAGAAGAGAAGGCTCCAGGGACACCTTACTGCAGCCTTCCAGTACTTAAAGGGGGCTTCTAAGAAAGATGAGGACAGACTTTCTAGCAGGGACTGTTGTGATAGGACAAGGGATAATGGTGTTAAACTAAAAAAGGGCAGATTTAGACTAGATATAAGGAAGAAATTTTTTACAGTGAAGGTGGTGAAACACTGGCACAGGTTGCCCAGAGAGGTGGTAGATGCCCCATGCCTGGAAACATTCAAGGTCAGGTTGGAAGGGGTTCTGAGCAACCTGATCTAGTGGAAGATGTCCCTGCTCGTTGCAATGGGGTTGGACTAGATGACCATCCTTCCAACCCAAACTATTCTATGATTCTATGATTATATTTGCCAGCTCCATACAGCTCTCTCTGATTTCCTTGGGAGTCTCAAAGAGCAAGAGATTTTTACATTTAGGCAAAGTTTCATCAATGCAATTTTGCAAGCTATTCAAGTGACTAGACAGTAGAACTGTTCTCCAGATTCCACTGGTTGCACTGACTACATCCCCACTGACTACTGGGAGCCTAGATGCCAAGTGCACTACAGGTATTTCACTTAGGTGTCAGCCTAAAACCTGCCCCTGAGAATGAACTGAGTGGGATTTGGGCATGTGAGCTATGAAGGTATTCTAAAACCCTTCACGCAGTGCCAGTTATCTGAAAGCTTCTGGCACAAGCCTCCCCAGATCTTGCAAATGCTCAAGACCATTGCTACTGTGGTTGAACTACCCAGGTGTTTATCTTCCCTGGAAGCCATCTCCAATTCAGAGACAACTCCGATTCTCATCAGTTTCATAAATGATGAAATTTTCATAAATCACAACTGTGTTTAAGTATGTAATAATAATATTAAAAATAACTAAAAATTCTAGTATCTTCTAGTGAAAAGAATCCCATGATATCAAACAGGATGCTGATATGTGATTTTCAAATTGTAGAACATCTTTCATTCACGTTATGTTGTATATCAAAGTACCTGTTAACAACATGAATTTCTAAAAAGACCTAGGGTGCTAGCATATCCAGCATGGCATCCTGGCATAGAAAGCGGCCATTTCCAAATACTACTTGCTATCAAGTGCAGCACCGGATTTTTAAGTCAACCATATGTAAATTGTATTTAATGTGAACACCATGTGCAAAATTTAACACATTTAAGTGTTCTTTAGGCAACAATTCTCTTTGAAAAATTTCAGGATTCAAGGTTTCTCTAGATTTATTCTTTTTAGGTTTTACTTCAAGCAGAAATATAGTGAAGTACCCAACACCAGCCAGAACATCAGCAGGACACAGGAATGCAGAGGAATGACAATTAGACACAGCAATAAGTGTCATATTTCTAGTGTTGCCAGCAGAGGACAGGACAGGGACTGGACACCTCATCATGATTTCCCTCAGCGTCCTCACAAAAATCGATGCAGGAGATGAATGACAGAACTGAACTAGCTGTGCATTGTCTGTTCTGTCCTACTGGGCTTGCTCTACAGATAATTCCACATAACCTCATATGGTGTTGGGTATCAGTAACCAGTCAGTTGGGAAGCAGAAGGTATCTTATTTATTCCTCCCTCCACATCCAGCAGTCCAGAAAAAAATTAAGAAATTTGATTATTGATTCTGATGTCTGTCTACATGGCTGTTAGTTCAGCTGTTCCTCAGGCTTTATTGAGTATGCACAACTGTGTCTTCCAGTTGGCATTCAACATAATAAAGGCTGCTGGATTTCCTGGCATGACACATGTCAGAGGTTATATTTACTCATAACAATCTAAATAATTTAAAATTATTATTTTCCATAGCTTGGTTATTTTCCACAGCTTTTCTGAAACCCATCTTTCAGGTTGAAAAGTTAAATAACAAATATTTAAAACCTCTTTACCTTTGGGTTATTATTTTCTGCCATTAGCTATATAGTGAGTTCATGCAATCAGGCTTTGACTTTAGGTTTCAGAGACAAGACAATTTATGTCAGAGGAAAACCAGAAATTCAATATACAAGACTTAAAGCCCTTTCAGATCTAACTCCCAGCAGACTTAGGGTAGGCGGTTGCTGTTCAGACCATCTAGCATTCTTCTGTGCTCCGTTTTATCACTGATATAAAATAGTCATTGCTTTTTTCAAGATGAATATCAATGCTTTTTTCCTCCAAAATTCCAACATATACACATTAGAACTGTTTCACAACACAGTAAAGACATCTGTATTGGTTAATAAAGATTAATGATCACTGAAGATGCAGCATAAAATAAGCAAGGAAGATATTTATTTTTTTAAAGCAGCAATTTAGAAACCCCCAAAAATAATGCGATGAGGCTGTTTACTCTAAATTTCCCTCTCAGAAAATGGAAATAAAATATATAGTAGTTTCAAGCTTATGCTCTTCTTCACTCTAGCCCCATTACTATTTGCTAAACAAAAATACTTAAACAACTTGAAATTGAGCACATATTCTTACATACATGCTTATAGTGATTTAAATAAATTAGGACACACAATATACCAGGAAAATAAATGCATAATATAACACTTATTGACATGTAACTATCTACTACAGAACTCCCTCCTGTCCTAAAACATACCTTCTTATCAGCCCTACCCAGTTATACCCAAATATACGTCAGAGTATAAATCTAAAAAAATACCGATACTTCTTCAAATCTACACCACAGATTGGTTATGGCTTTGAAAGCTCTATACCAGAGGATATACCGGTATATAAATATATATTTATACACACACACACTCTCCAGGATGTCTATGTAGGAAAGGAAATCTGCATCCAATTATAAACGGGAAATGTATTTCCTGTAGTTTATCATGGAATATTTATATCCGTGCTAAGGTCATGAACTGTCTTGGAAACAGGTTCTTCCACAGACAGCCAGTTGAAAATTCCCAGGCAGGATGGTTCTCAGAGACTGACAACTCATCAAGATTGAAATACCTGAGAGAGATGATTTGATTTTGGTGAAACCAGGCAGCATTCCAGAAGGGAGGTTTTACAACGTGCCTAGTTCCCTCCCTGCTTACCAGCTGGGCTCCTAGACAACCCAACAACACAAGCTTCTAGACTTCAGATGCTTCAGCCTATGTAGCAGAATAACAATGATAAGGACTGTGAGGCTCCAGAAGTCCAAAAATGCCCAGCTTCTTTCCAGCTCAGTGGCATGAAGTCTACAAAACAAAAGTCTCAGTAGCTTGGCCTCTCATTTTATTGGGAGCTGCCATGACATGAGATTTCGGGGTTCCTGCCTCATTGTCAGACCATGTTTGCTGACAAGCTGATGGACCATTAGGAGACTAGATATCCCCAAACCTGAAATTCCCAACTCTGTCAAGGCTTCCATGCTCTTATGTGATCTTCATCTGAATAAATGGGAAGATCTGACATTTAGAAAGCTTGACAGCACTAACTTCAAGCTCCCTTGCCAGGAACTTCTTGCCAGCCTGAGCACCACCAGCTTTCAGGATGCTCTGCTCTGGAGCAGCCTGCCTGATTAACTGTTCCTGAGGTTACAGGTTGATCCCAAAGGTCACAATAACTTCCTCTTTCATAGATAATTTAAAGTATATAGATGAATTATTAATTGTCTAGCTGTGCACATTTTGCTTGATACCAAAGTTGCTGTTTTTTTCCTTCTATACAGTGTAATCTATTAGCCTCTAGTGCAGTGTCTAAAAAGACTGAATAAAATCTCTGACCTGCTAAAGTGACACTCCAGATGCCAATGAAAAGTTCACAACTGCTTCTTCCCACTGCTTAGAATACTCTATACTTACATTTGGTTTGTCGTTATATTTTGTGCTTTAAATCTGTAAAATGACCTTGTAAGTAATGACTTCCCTACAATTCTCAGGAGACTCTTAATTTGAGCTGCAAATTGTACCTTGCCACTTCATGTTGAGTGATTTAGCAGTAAAAGACCTTTGCCCAGTGCCCTTGCTCTTCAAGTACTGTTTCTCTTTTTTTCAGACTATGTTGTCTCTTTCAAGCTGAACCTCTATTTCCGAATTGTTCATTTCAAAACATTCCATCAATTTTCACTTTTGACACATTTTAAGGAACTTACATCTTTGCCTTCCATATTCTGTTATCCAATTATAAAACTATATTCATATGTTACTATCATCCAGTTACAGAAATACAAATTGAGCTTGATAATGTATTGTGGACTGTGTAGTTCTTTTCCAGAATGTAACACTTGATTTCATGATATTCTACTATATGGGTAGCATGAACAGCCTCTCAGAGTATCAGAATGTCCACAAATACAGACATTCCTTGGGGATGGACTATTTCTACTTGTTGTGGATTATCAGTCTCATTGAGCACATGCTGCACAATCAGCCCGTGTATGTGAAGAAGTAGCTATATGTGAAAATTTGATACACTTGCATCATTCAAGACATTTTGCTCATGCCCTGTCTTCTCCACAGAATAAATTCCACTGTTGTGAGCTTGTTGAACCCACTGCTACTGCTCTGCATGATGCAAGTATTCATATTCCTAAACAAGCTTTTCTTCATAGAACTGTAGGAACAATAAAAAAAAAAATCTCAGGCAAGAAAGGCTCAATGTAGGGACAGGAGGGTCTTGCAATATCTACTGAGGATTAGCACATACCACCCGAAGAGAACATAAGCTGCAAATCACCACAGGCTAGAAAGGAATGTCACTTTGACTGTGCTGCTTTCTACTCTTGCCAGCTTGCTGTTTGCCATACTGGAGACATGATCCTAGGCCAGGTGGATCTTTCATCCTACCCAGTATGCCCTCAGGTTTACTCTTTGTTCTCAAGATTGGTTATGCACACAATCCTCTACCTCCCTTAGCATGTGGTGTAGTTGCTTTCCAGTTCTTTATAGAAAAACAACATGCTGGAATCAAGCTTTCCTTGCTTCTGTGCTTGTATCCTCCTATCCACAACCAGAGAATGCCTCTTTCTCCAGCCCCAACTGAAAGAAAATGGCCAAGATAGCTGAGCTAAGTATCATGGGTCAGAGCATCCCTACCTACCCAACTGGACTCAACAAGGGACACAGGCAACTGATGAATCCAAACAAGAAAAACAGCCAAGATATTTAACTCAACAAAAATATAAGGACTTTTGGACAAGTATTGCAGTAGATTTATCAGCTCTGTTGACATGTGAGGACATAGGTGCATTTAGCTCAGCCAGCTACACAATTAAAAAGATTAGGGTTTTTTTGGTAAATGGCTTATTTAATTTTTTATACACAAAGTCATTTCAGGTAGTTACTAGGACCTTGTTTAAAACTGCCTGATGCTTGTGTCTGAGGTCTTGTGCTGTTTGCATGTGCTTCACTGCATCTCAGACATGAAATCAAGCTCTTCATTATACTTCTGATGATTCCCATATTGCTTCCAAAAGCTTACCATTAAATTCTGATTAAATATCACTGGCCAAGAATATAGGGGATGCTTTAAGTAGTTAAAATGAGTGGTAACTGCAAGATAGAAACTGTCGTATCTGGGGCACAGAAAATACAATATTTTACAAGAATGAGAAAAACCCGCCCGGACTTCAAGAGCACTTTGCTGCGATAACAGGAAACCAAACAACAGAAGTTTATTTGCTGAGGTCTACAGTCCATTAGGTAACACACGTACCCACTCAGTGATGTCCATAAGGAAAAGCTACCATAGCTACCATTTATAATCACAGTACACATATGCTACCTGGCAGTTCTGTAATTTACCACGCAGCTAGTCCAACAGATCTAAATCACAGTTACATTCAAGTATGATCAACCCTTCCTCATCTTCAAATCAGGTTCCTACTCCATCTAGTCCTCTGAGACTGTTCTTCAGTGACTCCTTCCTAGGTAAGTTCCAGACCAGTACTGAATCCTTATCCTTGTTGATATCACAGCCACATTTAAATACATTAGCTCTGAAACTTTCCTTAAACCGTCTCTTCCAAAGACTCAGATGCCTCAACTAAGAAACACAATTTATATAAACTCTGTTTTCAGCTTCTTTGTGTTTGCTACTTCTGCTTTAGACCTGAAGAGGACCCCAATGGCTCATCCATTCTTCCTACCTATCATAGTGCTATGAAGGCAAGTAGTCTCTACAACCTTGCTTTGCTTAAGTTAGATCATCATGACCACACCACTGCTACTATAAGCACCTTGACATCAGACTGTGCTGGAATGCTGACACAACATGGAAAGTGTCCTGATCTACTCACACATAGGTATCAATTGTCTCTTGTCTTTGATGATATTTTTTTCTGAATTTATATAGCCCCCAGCACAACAGCTTCCTGATTTATGCCTGGAACTAAGCAACACAGACAATAAATAACAGAAACAACTAACTTACATGTACCTTTATTTTGAGTGTAATGGAAGTCTCCGTAGAACACTTTGCTTTTAAATCTACTCTTCCAAAGAGACCCTACACAGAGATACTATACTCCCAGCTTCTGGGCAGATCAGACACAAGCCTTGTTCGAACTTGGTTAAAATCATCCTTGTGTGACTAAAACCCATAGGCCATATAAAGTATAACACCATCACTTTGGAAGACTTTACAAAATAATTCCCTAAGCATTGTTTCAGTTTTTGTTTAACAGCGAAGTCTTAGAACTATTAGTGGAAATGTGAAGTGTTAATAGGTTACTATGTGAGTATCACCTTGTTCCCTCAGTAACGCAGAGTTTGATTTAAAGACAAACTAATTGGAAATGTTAACAATGGTTACAGGGTCTGCATTACACTCACAGAAATTATAGTTCAGGTAAGTCACTTTTCAGATCTTTGTGTTTAAATTGATGAGAGGAGTTTTTCCTCATTCACATTAAAGATGCTTACTACATAGAACTGACAAATTCCTTCCTATCCCTTATGATTTTAAATTAAATTACAAGTTTTGATTGATAGGACCAACGTGCCAGCAGATGGAAAATTTCACTTGGTAATATCACTTGGTAATCCAAATGATATATCCTTATATTACCTCCTTAATAAATTTCAAGACTATGTTAAGGGCATTTTGCAGTGCTACAACATAAACTGCCCATCAGAATTTTAATTACATTTCCTAAGAGCTTGCAAAAGTATTCTCAAATGTGTTTATTTCCTTACATACTCATAATTTTCTGACCTTACTAGCAGAAACACATTACTATATTTACTATTGCAATTCTCAGTTATCAGAATGACCAGTAGCTCAGTCACTTTGACATTAGAAACATAAAATGAGAATCATATTTTTAAAAATACTGGTTCAGTGTCGGTATGAAGAATACTGATGTCTAGTTTGCAGACAAATCAACTGTCGATGAGTTAACTCAACAAAATAAAATAGCTAATATACTTACTATATCTATCCCAAGGCTATTAAATACAATAAAACCAGCTTCAGTTACTAGGTTAGGTGAGTTTTTGGGGACTGATTCCAATTACATGCTTTTGCTAAATTAATTAAAAAAATATATATATTTCTGTCTATTAGCTATCTTGTAAAATTGCTATGTAAGAGTACTAAATATTGGTGCCCTCATCTCAGTGGTGTGCATTTGTACAATGAGCTTACGAACATTAACCACGTGTGGGTGACTAATTCAAAGATGAACAACAAAGCCCTTGTGTGCCCCACACAGCTGGCACTGCCTGTATTATTTTAATCAAACTCTGAAGACAATCTGTTCGGGAAGGAACCTGAGAAAGTTCTTGTGCACAAGTCCCATTTCCCTAGGATATGAGCCTCAGAGTTAACTTAAGCTCAATACCGAAGTTACCATTTTCATATAGTAACTGGGATGAAAAGCATTGCTTAAGCAGAACAAGTTCATATGCCTTCTACAGCTGACCAAGTCTCAAGAAGTACAGTAAGAGAATCAGACACAGGAATGAAAGGAGACGAAAAGACCAAGAATACAAGGCAACAGGACAACGGTCGTTGTTGCAAGCCACAGTGAGTCTAAATCTCCTTCCTGACTAGCTGTGGTTAATTGGAAAATGAAAAATATGTTGAATAATTTTTCACTATTCCTTAAGGTGGCCTAACCATATTTCTTCTATGCATATTTTGTACTGTGTCACATTATATAATCATGTAGCTTTATTGGATAACAAATAATGAGTTCTGCAAATGGTGCATCTGTGCTCTCCAGACATCCTTTCTAAATAGTTAACTGAAGTCCCAGGCAAATCCTTCTGACATCCTGCTATTAATGCTATCTTATTCTGTTCCCTCGTTGCATCTTTTAACCAGATTACTTGCCATTTGAAAAAAGCCTATAGGCGCATCTCAAAAATTGCAAAATATAGTTGACTTGGCAACTAACAAAAAATATAGTCTTTTGCATGTAGGGATCCTCACGTCTGCTAATATCTAATGTTGCAGTTATTAGCATCTATTTACACTCGTTTGAAGATCTGTCTCCTTCCCAGGGGTCTATAAAGCTTCAGATCCTCAGAATCTTTCACCTAAGGCGTTGTGCTGGCGTATGAAAAGCCATGAACCATATTTCTAGCCAATATTGCTAGGAAACTAGAAGCATACCTCTTATTTCTTCATATTTATCTCTACTGCAAACACATGTAAAACAGATTTTGAACGTAAGTAAGAATTTCTTAAGCCATTTAACTAGTCTTTACTCAATAGTGAACTTTCTAGTCTGACAGCTAAATGAACATAAGACTACTCACACATGAATAAAACCCACAAAATACAGAAAATGACACATTCCTAATACCCTAGAAGTAATGTTATTTGAAACTATGATTGCACATGAAAGTGCATCTTCTACCCACTATAGAAACAAAGGTTAAAATATCACATTTATTTTAATTGTTAATTGTTAATTGGTCTGTAATTATCTGAAGATTATTTTTTTCCCACTCAGGAAAACAAAAGGCAAGGAACACATCTTTCTTGAAGAGTTTACAGCTGCTATACATGACAAATCTACAAGTACATGAATAAGAGCAAGCATTTTTACAAATTACTTTTAAAATATTCCTAACTTTGTGTCCACTATAAATTGCAGCAGGCGTGATATAACAGAGGAGATCTCAAGTGCGGAGTTTGTTGCTTAATCACCTTATTTAGTCCAAGAAACTCCAAAGGATTATTCACAGTATTTAAGCAAAGAGTCTAATCTTGTCTATTGAGGGAAGTTAGGATTTTAACTTTAGGTACCTAGTTAATTCCTTGTACTACACTTTGTGAATAATTGTCTATTACTCATATTAGGTTGTAAAACTCAATTAACTGGAAACAATCTTCAAGAAGACTGGATGAACGATCATGAAATCTCACCTGTATTTTGTGCAGGTAGAGTTCTGATGTGAAGGATCTGCTGGATTAAGTGTGATTCTTGGCGAGACCTGAGCTGATAGCAAAAATCCCGAAGCTAGGATAATGAGTGCTACAGCAGTACCTAAAAATACAGATAAAGAACAATGTGATATTTTTCCCCAAAGCACGTGAAATAATTCTCTGTTGAACTGAACTATGCTTGGGAAAGCAAGACACACAGCATTCGCTAAGGAGTTATGATGAGAACCTAAGAAAAATACCCTGTGCTTCAACATATCTTTAATTAGGTTAGATGTTAAAGTCAAGTGCATCAGGTTTAATGTCCAGATATTAAATTAATAGGTTGAGACTTTTTGGCTTTTATATGTGGAACTGAAGACTGCATTAATGAATGGATTTTTTTTTTTGGTGTTGAAAATAAAGTAACAGTGACTTTGAAATCACCACACTTTTTCCCACTCCCACACCCTGACTTGCAGGCTTTCCTGTAAAACAGAAAATAGCATTAGCTTTTTCATTGACTCGACTACCCTTTGTGAAATGAGAGAAATTTGACTTTTCATAAAAACACCACCAAAAAGCCCAACTGCAATTTCTGATATTGTTTCAAAGAGCACACACAACATCTCCTAGGAAAAAGCCCCCTTCCATCTATTTGCTCCTGTCTCTCACAACAAATTCCTTGTGCACGAGCTGGGCAAAATAACGAGCAGGAAGATGACAAAAAAGGTTTGTACCTTGTACAACAGGCCGTTACTAAAACATAACCCATAGTTTTCTCACCTTATTTGATACTATGTATTATGTGTGTGTGACATTTTCATGAAAATTTATATATTTCACTACTCATGATACTACTGCAACTATCCCAAACTCAGACTTATGAAGCCTTTACAGCTTGCTACTTGACAAGGCATTGAGTTCTATGTTGTGTAAAATATCCTGTATACCTATATGTATACTCACTACTTATGTGGCATGTTTTATTTGAGAGGTCACATATAGCACGTATAGCTTGATATAAAAATACAAAATTAGTAATAACATTATTTGTGAGTTAGTTACTAATGATCTAATAACATTATCCTTCCCATACCAAAAACAGACTCACAAACCACTGAAGCACACCCCAGTTGGAAGGCAGCATACATTCAGAAGCATGCAGTGATATAACTTAATAGTTGAGGGCAAATGAAGGATACTGTATTCAATTCCAAATACTCCTCATCATCCCTTGCTTTGTGTGTTAGAAGCAAGTGAGCAATTTTCTCAGAAACGCATCTGCGCAAACCTTTAGAAATGCCACTACATTAAAAACCTTAACATGTCACTCTGGTAATCTTTAAGAAATTACACATAATCTGTTTTTTAGTTTGGGGTTTTTTGGTGGGTGAAGGGCAGAGGGGTGGTTTGGTAGTTTCAGGGGTGGGTTTGATGGTGCTTTTAAAGAGAAAAAGCAAGAGTTTCCTCGCAGGCAAACCCACCAAGTATGTGAAAAACGTTTCCTGAAATATAAATAATATCTTAAGTACCAAGGTCTGTGTAATAAAATTATTCATGAATGTGCCTGTGCAGCAGCCATGGCTAATAGGCATTAATATGCACAAGCTGCAGATGATTGGACCACACATGTACCTGAAACCAAGGCAACTAAGACCTTAAACTCAACCACAAACTGTATGTGGAGAAAGCACCTACCCCTCATAAAATGTGATTTCAGTTTATTCTATACTTGGCTTTGTACTGCTGTGGCTAGTAGGTACGCTAATAACCCCAGTTTTCTGGGCAGGCTGGATATTGCAATAGATTTACTGTACTTTGAAAAAGCAATAGACCAGACAGCAAATATCTTTAGACTTTATTTATAATCTTATTTATATTCATTCTAAATATGCTTTGTCTGTCTTTTAGGTTAACCAAATACACTATTACTCACTTCCAGTACCTCTGCAAATGTCTTATTTCTTTGGAAAAGTACTGAATGTGTAAACTTGGCAAATGAAGTTTGTTACATATTTTCATTCTGTGGGAAGTTTGTCCATGATGAACAAAAACATAAAATTACAGTACATCATTAGTGAGATGAAGGAAAAAAAAAAGAAATATCCTGAAGATATTTTAGATCTTCTCTGTTACAAAAAGAGACACAAATTGTCTGATGTCCAAGTACCTCCATGCTTTCAAATTGACAATTTCTGAACGGGAAAAAGGAAAAGACAAATAAAATGGATACTGCACTGTCAAAATTTCTGCATGTTTCCCAATTAACAGCTTTGAAGAAAGAAATTAATGGAAGAAAAAGAGGAAAAGAAAGGTAAAGAAATGATGCCGAGACATAAAATGAATGGGAAATTAAGAGGAATCAGTAACTATAGTAAAGAGAAATAAGAAGGTGTAATTTTTTTTTTTTTTTTTTTTTTTTTTTTGGCAGAAGCAGTTTACTATAATTTTCCGAATGCTTCTGGATCTATCTAAAAGGCTCAATTTTTCAAAAGTTTCTCATATTTGGAATATTATAAAGATATATTAAATTAAATGTAAAATAGCTCTTTTCCAAATGTTTTCAGAAAGCAGAAAAAGCTGCATGGGTTTACAAAATTAAATTACAGTATGTTGGCTTTTAATCAAAATATTGATGTTACTATCTCTCTACTGATTATCCTTATAGGTTATCATCTAACAAACATGAACTCAAATAACCTTTACCAAAAAAAAACACCACACCCTTGCAGCAGCAGGCAAAGGTAGTAGTTTTGTCTTCATTTTATGTAATGAGAGACTGGGGCATACCTGGCTTCTCCAAAGACCAGAGAAGCAGACAGTAATAACTCAGTGTGAAAGTCAATGTCCTTAGAAACGCAAACCGAAGTACAGCACTAAAATATAAGCTTACTGCATAAGAAAATTCATCATGGAAATCAAATCCATCAGCAGATTTAGTAATTATCATTTTATTAAACAGCCCTCTTGCTAAGGAAAACACATCATATCCACCATTACCTAAATCAAAGTATCAAACGTTGCATAAAAAAAATTCTAAATAGTACAGAGACGTGACATATGATTTCATTACTGTCATTATTTCTATTTTCCTTAGGGAGGGACCATATGATAAAGCACACAGCAAGCAATGGAGCATGGGTCAGGTGATGCTGCAGACTGGCAACCGACCACAGAAGGACCAAGAATATTTTCAGCAAGCAATTACTTTGTCTCCAAACATCGTAAACAAGTAACTCTTAACTGTATTATTCTTGTTCATTAATTCTGTGTCTAATTTCTATATTCTTCTTTGTTCTATGACTAATATGCTTTGTGAGAGACATTTATATCTACATTTCAAACGTATGACCTTTGAATATGTCAACCAGAGCCAAAAAGCAAAGAGTTCTGCGATTGTCCATAGACAATTTTTTCTGTCAGAAGTCCACATGGGAATCATATCTAGACAGCTGGGTCCAGATAAGCAATAAACTCCTGATGGGCTGGCCAGACGTACGAGGTATCAGAGCCAAATATATAAATACTCCATTCCAACAGAGTACAAAGGAGAGGCAGCACCCAAGAACCAGAAGTGCAGTGCCAGGAGAGATCCACTTCTCGGAAAGACAAGAAAACTGACAAGTACCACACGGGAAAAAAGGGTACTGAGCATAGGGAATGGTACAGAACTGGGTACTTCCCCTCTGAAAGACTTGGCAATGGATGGAGTCACAGAAGAACTTATAGGGGAGATGTATTTTAACTGATCTGGAGGTAGACTGTGATAAAACTTGCAATCTGAGATTTTTGTTCTTTGTTTTTTAAGACGTGAGGAACGTGCTTTTCTAATCTCCTCTGTCATGACCACATTTCTGAATTTGGATTGTGAAAAACACTTCAGGTTTCTCGACTCCAAATCAAAATGGTGATACACCAAATACGGATTTATTACAACTTGGAAATATTAAATTGCCTCCAAACTGCATGTTTTAATTTACAAATTTGTGTATCAAATCAGATGTGACACTGTGCCATCACTGTTTTGCCTATATAAATGCATTCAAATACTGTGAGTGTAGATTAACTCCCATCCCTTGGGAACTGCAGATGGCCAGCAACTTGGCAGGTGGTCACCCACTCTGCTGTGTTGCATTAACCAGAAGTTTGGATCCCTGACAGCGACAACAGAACAAAATATGGAGACATTAAACCTTCCCAGTGAAACACTTGTGAACATGATTTCAAGAGGAGCAGGAATTGTTTCTCTTTTCCAAACCCTGTTCTTGGAAATGTCTGAACCTTCCAGGCAGAGGTAGGTATCAGTCACAGATTCCTTCAGTCAGAACAAGCACGTAAGGCAAGAGCAAGCAGGGACTTACTGGGTAAATGGTAGGACGCAGCTGAGCATAGGCAAGATTGCTTGCTCTGCCTTTTCCAGCTTCCAAGAGATGGCTACATGAGTTACAGTGTTTGAATATTTGGACAAAATGTACAAATACAGAATTCTGTCTTTTAGTATCTCATATAGGAGATGAATTAAAATTACATTAGTGTAGGTAAGATATTTACTGTATTGTATTTGAGATAACTATGCAAAGAACTGCATTACTTTTTAAAAAGTGTTGCAATGGCTATGCAATACGCTTTCTCCAGTAGTTCTTGTTAAGATGTTCTGAATTTACATTAATGAAACAGAAATTACATCTCACATATACACACATGAGATTTAAAAACTTACCAGCTGTGACGTTCCAAACATTTGTTTCCTTATACTGAAAAAAAGGCTTTAAAATGAAAACATTGCCAAACATGGCTTGAAGGAGCAACTGCACATGAAAAAATAACATGCTAAATCTCTATTTTTAAAATGAGCCCTTAGCTGTGGTATTATACTACTAGTCTTGAAAAGCTATATGATTTCAGGCAGAAGATGGGGTCAACACTGTTATTTTAGAGGACTGCTTTGATAAAATTAACACTTGAAATTTTATTTTAATTTTATTAATAATTATGAGGAATATACAATACACTAATTAAGTACTCACCCATTAAGCTACCAAGTGTAAGTTTCCGGCGACCCATTCTTTCAACGAGCCAGACTCCCACAAGAGTAAAAATGAAGTTTATAAATGCTGTCAGTGCAGCCAGCCAGATTGCAAGCCTGTCGTCTTCAACTCCTGACATCTGCAAAATGGTAGCACTGTAGTACCTGCGAGCAGAGGAAAAGACAAATATGAACACCGCTGATTCCAATTTGGCTCATGTTATAGTTTCTGATTTTAAGTAAAAAAAGATCATAACAAATATCAAGTGTGACCTCCTGCATAATGCAGCTGCAGACTAACACCCTATTACCCTGGGAAATCAGGCATAACCAAGGCATAACTTGTGCTTGACTAAAGTTTTGACTGGAAGACATCAAGAGACAAATTGCCATTCCCTTGGCTGTTTATATTTTCAATGGTCAATCATATTCTGCTAGAAAAGAGGTTTGCATTTTTAATTTAAATAAATCCGCTTTCAAATCCAGCTGTTGCTTTGTGCTCTTTCTTCTGCCAAAACAGGCAGGATTTTAGCACTCTGTGTACTGTCTAAGGAAAGACAGCTCAAAAATCAAATACGTTTTCACTCCCACTAAAGGTCACACAGAACTAATCTATGCCATCCAACACGTTGCAAGTGACACTTGCAACCTCCTGGTTTGAGGTATTTGCAGTTTTATTTCACCATTGCTGAAGCACCCAAAACCTTCTCTATCATATTATTTTTGTCTTAACCAGAATACGATTGCTTTGAAATGTCTTAGCACCACATTGCAGGGACATGAATTTATACCCAACAGGAGCATTTGACAGAAGTTTCCACTTCTCTCTAAAACGAATCAACCATTCCACACAAACAGTAACTCATAAATAAGTCAACTGAGCAAAATGAAAAGGGAAAAAAAAAAAAAGGAAGCCTTCTTCCATTTTTCACAGAGATCAAATGAACACAGATATTGTGCCTATGTTCTCAGGGAGAGCTAAATAAACCTTCAAGAAAACACAAGTAGTTTTTCCATGCTGCAGAAAAACTTTTCATCTTGTTCTATTAATTTGCGCTGACTGAATTACTGAATATTCAAGCCCTCAAATACCTAGCAGCCTATAGGCTTTCACACAGTAATAATCATCAAAAATGTCAAAGCTCACTTCCCTCTCCGCCCCGGTCAAAGCGCAGCTTGCTTTAAATGTCACCTTGTTGTCTTAACGCCCAAATGTGTTATCCTCAGAAATTTTAGTGGCCCACATTTTTCTATTCTAAGCATAAACCACTTTTTATTTCAATTAATAACCCATGACAGACAATACGCTCAGCTGACTACTTGCAAGAGTGCTTGAACCATTTAAGACACTACCAGCCATAAATAATTGCACCTATTGCTGGATGTCACTGCCTCGCCCATTGGCTAAGACAAGGTATTCAGATCTTCCCAGCTCCCTTCCTCAGCTCCTCTTCCCTAGCAGTACAGCCATTTGAGGCCATGCCTACACAACCAACTCGTGGTGCAGCAGGAGGGGACCTCCAGAGTGCAACTGTTGGTACTGAGGACCCAGTACCTACATACACATGGGTACTGCGCCTGGCCCTGTGGTCTCTCTTCCCGTTAGCAACTGCAACACCTCATCCAGGCTCATTTTGTCTGAAAGAGCTGCACACTCTGAGATTCCGGCAAGAATGCAAATTTTGGAGAGATGGAGATTCATGAAGCACAGACGACATCTGAATTAAAACACTAATGTTAATGCATCCTCACTTCTTAAGGCTCTCTAAATTAAATTGCTAACTGTCTGTCAAAACTTACATCGTACTGCACTGTTCTAGTCACCAAAATAATCCAAACAGTCTCTGATCTCCCAGTACACCTTTCTTTTTCTTCTTAAGGGTAGGAAAATAACAATAAATGCCAAGTCTTGGCCTGCTGACATCTACTATGAAACTCCTATTTACTTCCACCAGACAAGGCTTCAGGAAGCCATGTTTAACTCCACACATCTAAATCTTCTCAAAATCCAATTCTACTGGGAAGTCAGAAATTGCCAGTTGTCAGCAGCAATGTATAGCGTACTGATTCTATATGGTTAAAAAAGCAAAGAATAAAGAACCACATACAAGCACATAGATGTCTACTAGTTTGACATATACAAACAGGCACCTTCTGCTCCCCAACATTCCTTCTGGTTGCTTACTGTGCTCACTGGTTATACATTCTCAACTAGAAGCTTACTGTTTATCCATAAACAAACAACATCTTTCATTTCTACAGAAAACAAACCAGGGAAGTTTCGATTCTGCAAATGCAAATGCCAAGCTACCAAAGCCTGGGTGCCGGGCAATGACATTCATGTTTATCATGGCACAGCGATATAATTTGAAAAGTTTAAAAGAACACTTGCATAGATTATGATAACCACTAAATATATTTGCTTATGTTTACCTGTTTTTGTATGTCCATTTTTTTTTTATACCAACCTGAGCAGCCCTAACTGCCCATTAATGTATCAAAATGACAGGTCTTTTTAATTTCTTCCTGACAAGGAAAAAAACAATGTCGCAGAAAAAGGTCAAGCTGTGATATTATACAACCACAGCTCTTGCAAGGGAATGCAATTTCAGCGACAAAGGTATGCAGTCCTAGTTTATTTTCTAAAATGTGAAGAAAATGACAAAAGCACATGTGTATCCTTGGAATTTTTAAGCAAGTACTGTATCTTAGAAAGCAAATAAATACAGACAATTATAAAGCCACACAAAGTAACTGAGTTGGATATATACAGAAAGATTTTAATATTGATCACTTCTGAGTGAAAATTATGAAGTTGTTCTATCAAGAGTTGCTGTACATTAAAAAAAAATCCTGAAAGATTTCCATATTCCAGAATCCTCAGACTAACTCTTAGACTATGTACTGAAAATGCACAGTACTGGAGGAAATGAAGCACCCCCAAAGGCTTTCCTCCCTCTTCTCCTTTAAAGTTAGTATTCTTTTTAAGCAATGACATCCAATATTTAAAGAAAATGAGAATTTCCCCCCTTCAAGCAGGTCTTATAGACAATTCCAGATGCATCAAGGTTATTATATATAACGTATAAATATATTATATAATATATAGTACTATTGTTATTAACTGTTTTTAATCCTGCACACATACACACTTTCCTCTTTAGTCTTTTGTTTGCAGCTTGAACACAACAATCTTATTGCGTCTGGCATTTCTGAAGATTCAGAGGTGCTGAAGAAACAAGAAGCACAAGCCAGGGAACTCTCATCAGTATTACCACTGCTGGGAAGAGGCCAGGCACATCGAGTAACCACAGCTGACTGAAAGATGGACTATATAAGCTTGAGAACACCTTCTAGAGCAAAGCAGGATTGTAGACAGAGCAAGCTTGCATCTGCCCGTCCCACTCATTTACACCTATGTTATGAAAGGGATTTAATGAAAACAGTTTAAGTTGACACTTTCATCAGTTAAACTGTGGCAACTCATCTATGTAGATGAACTCCCAGAAAGAGCAGGAGAAAGTAAGAGCAGCATATGGGAAATTAGGTGCCAAAGTACTGGAAATGAAAACAAGATAGGAACTTGATATATATATGACTGTCTCCCTTGGGAGACAGTCCTGAAGGACA
>NW_010565550.1:10087-12762 GCF_000687285.1 Phaethon lepturus | reverse complement strand
TGGAACAGGCTGCCCAGGAAAGTGATGGAGTGATCATCACTGGAGGTGTTAAAAAAAACGTGTAGACATGGCACTTTGGGACATGGTTTAGTGGGCATGGTGGTGTTGGGTTGACGGTTGGACTTGATGATCTTGGAGGCCTTTTCCAACCTTAATGATTCTATGAAAGCTGCTGTAACTGGACAGCAATCAGTCATGCAAGAGAATTGGGGTTTTAGTAATAAGAGCTCTCTAATCTGCTAGTGAGTTAGCTACCAACTAAAGATACACCTCATAGCATTCCCTGTACTTGCTTCCAGTCATCCTCAACAACGAGATGTCACAGTGCAGACCACTGTCCTGGCCTTACTTGCACTGCAGGGCTAGTCGCTAGTGTCACTGCAGAAACTCAGATATTTGGAGGAGTTTGTGTTCAACGCACTGTCAGCTTGCAGCACTAGGAAACTGGAGGATCAGGGTATCACCTAACCTAATGATAGGTTGTTTTTTTTGTTTTGGTTTGGTTTTTAGGTGCTGGTGTTTGATTTTGGCAGTGAGGTATATGTATGGCATGGAAAGGAAGTTACTTTAGCGCAAAGAAAAGTGGCATTTCAGCTGGCAAAACACCTGTGGAATGGCACCTTTGACTACTCCAATTGTGACATAAATCCTCTGGACCCAGGAGAATGCAATCCCCTCATACCCAGGTATCAAAACTCAAGTTTAGTCTCTTTGCAGAAACTTAGTTTTCTTGCCCTTATTTCACGGTGTTTAATTTTATTCTATTTCTTTTGTTCCCTTGTACAGAAAGGGACAAGGACGCCCAGACTGGGCTGTGTTTGGCAGACTCACAGAACATAACGAGACCATACTGTTCAAAGAAAAATTTCTTGATTGGACAGAGCTGAAGAAGCTCAATGAGAAGAATTCTAGTGAATCCCTTCACCAGAAGGTGCATATAATAAGCATGCTAGGTATTTCAAACTAAATGACCTAGCTGGGACTGAAGCCAGGGAAACTTATTCTCAAGGATCCAGAGCACTTTCTTTATCTTGTGGGCTTTTACCTAGGGGTCAGAACATCACCACCTACAGTGAGCCCACCGAGTTGCTTTATATTAATGCCAAGCAGCTCGATGAATACTGCCAAGGTGGCTTTGACAAAGCGTGATGAGAATGATGAGAAGATATTAAAGTACTGAAATACGCAGGAGTCAAACTGTTTGACTGGAACTGTTGCGTAAGAAGAAAAAAAGCTATGCTTACAGAAATTTCTTCTGTTTTTTGACAGGAAGAATCCAGATCTGACTCTAAACCATATGATGTCATGCTAATGGTACCTGTGCCTCAAACAACTGTTGGCACAGTCTTGGATGGAATGAACATTGGCCGAGGCTATGGACTTGTAGAAGGAGAAGATGGGAGGCAGTTTGAAATTATCACTGCATCTGTGGATGTCTGGCACATCCTGGAATTCGATTATAGTAGACTGCCTAAGCAAAGCATAGGGCAGTTCCATGAGGGAGACACATATGTGGTGAAGTGGAAGTACATGGTGAGCACTACAGGTTAGTGAGCAATTCCATTTCATCCTGCTTGAAACATGGAGAAGTGCAGCTAAAACTGCTGCTGTTAGTGGTGAGATCCAAATCTAGACTTCCTTGGATGTGAAACTGTTTTAAAGGTTAGAAATGCTAATTTAGCTTTTCTAGGCCATTAAGAAGTAGAGCTTATTATTTTATTTTGTTTAAAAGAGCATTAAAAAAACCAAGCTGTAGTTATTTTTCATACATCAAATGTAATACTGTCCATCTCTGCTTTTACCCAACAGTGGTCTTGTACGTGTTGACAGGACAGCTCATTAAGACAGAATTGTGCCCACAGCTTAACACCAAAATAACTAGACAGCTGGACTAATGACAGTGGTCTGAATGTCTTGCAAGAGAGGTAGGCTTAGCAACAAGGCAAGCCTTTGCTGGGTAATGGAGAACAGTAACAATGACAGAAAAAGCCCTTGCCAACTCATTGCCCTTGTTGTCGTTTTTGCTGTTTCTAGAAACCCTTTGCTCTGGGTTTCAGTCTCAAGTGGAAAACTTTAGCAGTGTTCTGACAAAGAGCCTGAGACCAGCAGGTAAATGTTGAGCATCAGTCAGCTCAGTATGCTTGCTGGAACTCTCTTCTGGCACTAAGCTAAGAATAGGTGGCTTTTGTGGTAAGTGAAACAGAAATAGTCTAAAAATTATTGTTCCAAATAGGAAAATATTAAAATTGGTTGAAAGAAGTATAACAGCTATACAGCTTCAGGCTTTTAGCCAAAATTTTAGGTGGGTCTGATTCAGGATCATTGAGTTCACATACTGACAAATCCAAGAAAAACAGAAAAGCTTGTAAGTCTTGGGAGAAGTAGGTAACACTAACACTTAACTGTAAACAGACTCCTAATCCAAATGGATGAAAAAAGATTCCATCACTCCAAAACACAGAATAAATTTTTATGTAGGAGGCAGTACTTTTATGGGCTGAATGTACAGATAAGAGTGAAAACCGTAAGTTTAAGAAGCGACTAGTGGTTTGAGTATTCTCAACTTGAAAAAAACAGGGTGCTTTCTCCTAACTTTTTCAGTTGGATGCTGCTCAGCACTGCTGAAATCAAGGCAGAAGTTTTAACATGTTTTTAAGAATCTGTTTTAAAGCTTT
>NW_010565550.1:0-9935 GCF_000687285.1 Phaethon lepturus | reverse complement strand
AAAAAAAAAAAAAAAGTTGCTGCTAACCCACCTTCTAGACCAACATGAAATACTGAGTTAATTAAAATAAATAAATAAATAAATAAAGCTTACCTAGTCCTAACTTTTTTTTATGACTGCAAAATACTGCTTTGGTGTTCTTTTGCTCTGTAGTTTTCCTTTCTAGTATCACTTTACCAAGAAAGATTTTTCTTTTATGCCTGTAGCTTTCTCAACTGTTCCTGTTTCCAGTATCTCTCAGCAGCCAGCTACTCTCCTGATGCCAAAGAACAATGTGTAATGTGGAAAATGAGCCATAATGCACTCTTCTGGTAACATGACTGGACATACCATTTCACATGCGAATTGGCTCAAGTGATGTCAGTTATTTTTCTCCAGATAGTACTGGTTCTTTCTACATCTCTTTCTCCAGCCAACACAGGCATCTCTGCCTGTGGGCTTACATCCACCTGATGAGACAATGCCAACTTTGCATGGGGTTGTACTGGCTTGGAGACCTAATGTTCCTCCAATTAGACATTTTATCTTTCCTGTTCTGGACGGGATAGTGCTGAGCTGGCAGATGAGATTAAACCACGTGCTGTTTAAACCTATAGCCAGAGTACTTTCTTCAGCATGTGCTTTCTGTTTTGCAGTTGGAAGCAGGCAAAAAGGAGAGCAACAAGTAAGGGCTGTTGGAAAAGAGAAATGCGTGTATTTCTTTTGGCAAGGAAGGCACTCCACAGTGAGTGAGAAAGGGACATCAGCACTGATGACAGTGGAACTTGATGAAGAGAGAGGAGCACAGGTAAGCTTCCTGCAGACCTAGCTGGCAGACCTGGTAAACTTGCCTGCCCACGTAACCACTAATGGTAAATGCGGATTATCTTTTTTGCCTCTTCTCTTTCTGTAAAGGTGTTCTTGCCAGTACAAATAGCCAGACCTCAAAATTACTTTTGGCTTTATTCCAACTTCCAGAGACACATAAGCTCCTTTATGGATTGTCATTCCCAAATCCCACTTATTAAGATGATATTTCTGAACATGGCTGAAGGAGAATGTCTTCTCTCCCTGCAGGAATAGGTGAAGCCCAGTTAAACAAATTTGTGCCTTCATTTCAAGTACATGTTCAGGTAACAGGACTGTCTTCCTAGTGCTGAGAACAGGAGAAGCACTTTCTGCCAGGTTAAGGCATGAAACTAAATTAGAAATTTTCAATCTGTTTACTCTGCAATTACATATTAGATTGCCTTGTTTTGCAGAGATTCTAGCAACTGCAGATTCAGCTGGTTTGAAGCTCAGACAGTCTAGCTTGCTTTGTCTTTAGGCAGAGTTGGTCTTTGCTGTGGCTTGGCTGTTACCAGCATACAAGATGGGAGGTTTAAAGTTAGTTTCTGTACCTTGATAATGCTGAAATTAGTTTTTTAACAGCAGCATAGACGTGACCAGTAAGACAGGAGTTCATAGAGGAGATATGTAAATACACTTGACCCAGAGTGTGGGATTCTGTGCAACACAGCTGATAGATCATCTGTCTATAAAAATTCCATAATCAAAATGCAGTTCATTGAGAGCAAAGAACATGCATGTTGTCATATAAACCACCTTTACAGCAAATTTTGAACCTAATTCAGTTCCTACATTATCTCCATAATAGTTTCAAAGAACATCAGGCAAGATGGCCCAGTCCTGTAACGCATTCAAATAATAGTTAAACTAATTTAAATTGAAGTTTATTTTGTATTTCTTATCCTCTGAAACTCTTTATTGTTGGATTCCAGCTAGAGGTTTCTTTTAATGTGCAGGTCACATATGAAACCCATTGCATGTTGATATATAAGGTAATTTAAACAATAGTCAGCAGTTGTTAAGTAGAAGGAAAGCCATCTTCATGGGTGGCCATAACTATATAATTTTTAATAATCCATAGAGACTAGTTTTTCTGAGTCTGTATACTTGTTTCATTTTTTTAATGAAGAGTGGTGCTTTCAATTTCCAGGTACAAGTGCTTCAAGGGAAAGAACCGCCATGCTTCCTGCAGTGCTTCCAAGGAGGGATGATTGTGCATGCTGGAAGAAGGGAAGAGGAAGAAGAAAATGCACAAAGTAAATTACTGTTAGTTAAAAGCTTCTGCCCCAAAATCTTTTTTACCTATTGTGAAGGGCTTTGAATTCAGTTTCAACTACTGTACTCAGTAGAAAAGGGAAATGAATGCCATGAAACCCATGAGACAGCTTTGTAATGCTTTGTTTCAAGGTAGTTTGTTTCTTCTTTGAGAATAGAATGGATTTTGTCACCCTAGAGCAAGCTGACTTTATTGTTTTCATATATATATAAATTGTTCTAGTTGTTTTTTAATTAAGCAAAGTGCCCATTTGCTTTAAAATACGTTCTTTTCTACATAGTTTGGGCAAAAGAGTATTTTTATGAGCAGTTCTCCTGTTCCAAGGAGAACTCTAAGCTTTTGTTATCTATTCATTACTTTTTGCAACATATTCCTTGAATGCTGCAGTTGAAGTAGGAGAATTTCAATGCAAGTGTGGCTTGGATATGTTCCAGTTCGGATCTGATTGTGTCCTCTTGTGCCCAAGGTGCACAGGGGAAGAGGAGCTGAATAGAAGGACTACTGTATTTGTTCCCCACCCCCCCTTTTTTTTTCCCCTTGTATGAAACAGAGCAGAAACGTGACTCTTCTGCTGTGTTAAGCTCTTCAGCTGTTAATACTTGTACTCCTGTAGCAAGTTTTCAGAAGGCATCTTTTCTGCAACAGGGTTTCTCAAGTAGTGTTAGACAAACCTGATGCTTAGCTAGTTTATTCTGTGACAATACAGACATGAGATACATGAAATTCATCGAGTATGAGAACAGCTGTTCAGAGCAGAGGTCTTGAATTTTGAATCCCATGTGACTATATAATACCGCTGCACTGTTCCTGTCTGCTCCAGGTGACTGGAGGCTATATTGCGTGCGAGGAGAAGTTCCCAATGAAGGAAACTTACTTGAAGTAGCATGTCACTGCAGCAGCCTGCGTTCCCGGACATCCATGATTGTCCTCAATATAAATAAAGCTCTTATCTACCTGTGGCATGGCTGCAAAGCACAATCTCACACCAAGGATGTAGGAAGAACAGCAGCCAATAAAATAAAAGAACAGTGAGTGTCTGACCTGTATTTTGGAGGTGTTTATGCAGGCTACCAATTTACTTAAAATAGTCTGGCTCAAAGAAAAGTTGAAATAAAGCTGTCCTCTGAGTACAACTACAGCATGTGCATGCTTGGTAAGGAGGAGGAATGATGGGTAGTGGATTTGGTGGAGTGGGGAAAACACATATTCTGTAATCACTTTCACTTAAGGTCAAATGGACTTACTCGTCCTACTGTACTAATTGCAGTTGCAAAAAAACAGTCTCTTTCCATTTAGGGGGAGATGCTCAATGTCTGAATAGCAAACTAAATCCCAGTTGATAGGAGGATTAGAATCAAGCCTTGTGAATAAGGAAGAGGAAATTAATTTGGGCAAGCATGCGAGGAGGACAGCAGTAGTTACAAAAACAGGCAGCAAGAACCCCTACTGAGAGCTCATGTGAGCCTCTCCTCCACTCTGGGAATGGGGTCAGAAATGGTACGAGGATGGTTGCTGAAATTCCGTATCTAGTTATTGATAATTTTTATCATAATTTTCAAAAAGCCTATGTTGACATGAAGTGTACAACAAGCCTATAGGGTGCTTTTGGGTTCTAACAACGTAAGTGGCCAGCAAGTTTGTGTTAGCTGTGTTTGGGGCAGGAAAGCTGGGTTCACTTTCTTTGTGTTTTGTAGATGTCCGCTGGAGGCAGGGCTGCACAGCAGCAGCAAGGTGACGATTCATGAATGTGATGAAGGGTCAGAGCCCTTGGGATTCTGGGACGCATTAGGAAGGAGAGATCGAAAGGCCTATGACTGCATGTTGCAAGGTAGACCTGCATTCCCGGATTTGGCACTCACATTTTATTTTACTGGTCTATGGTATTGTGAGATTTAATGTAAAGCTTTTGAAGCACTTCTTGGTAGTTGAGATGATCCCTTCAGAGAGAAGTTTTCAAAAATCTACTGACTTAAGTAATACTGTTCGAGTAGGAAAGTGCTGAAAAACCTAGTGTTTCATTTTGTTCTCTCCCCCTTTTGCAGCCCCTCTGTATTCATGCAGCACAGAACAACCATTAACACTGTTACCAACAGATTTTGCTTCCCTTCTGAAGGGATTTAGGAGGCAGTTCTGCACACATTCCTGTCCAGTCTTTGCTTTGAAACTGCCAACAAAGGTAGCAGGGGAATTGATTTACCAAGTGGAAAATTTGTCAGCTAAAAAGTAAATTCTGAGATGGGCTTGCTTCACTTAAGCTGCAAAACAGCCAGTTATGAAATGGCTGATAGTAACTAGCCAAGATCAGATTCAAAGTGATGGCAGCCAGCCTTTTAGCTCAAGTTCTTCACAGCTGTTGCTAGTCCCCCAAGACATATGGTCATCTTTCTTTATTTTTCAAAAACCAAAGAATTTACAGTCACTCTAAAAGTTGATTGATTTATTTCTGTTTCTCACATTAATCTCTGGCATTTTCTATTGGAAATCTTACTAATTTTTGTTCTTTAAAGATCCTGGAAAGTTTAATTTCACCCCTCGCCTGTTCAGCCTCAGTAGCTCATCAGGAGAATTCTCAGCCACCGAGTACGTTTACCCTTCAAGAGACCCTGCTGTCATCAATTCCATGCCATTCTTGCAAGAGGATCTTTACACTGCCCCACAGCCAGGTATATGCTTTGAAATACTTGAGTAACAAGAAAACAGATAACTGAATCCTGCATTGGGTAGTGACTCAGTAACTTGTAATCACTTTTCACTTGATTTATCGCAGGAAAATGTGTGCATGTGATGCTTATACAGCATTAAGCAATAACAGTAATTTTTCCATTATAAAGTTGCTGAGAACTAATCAAACATACATGTATCCCAAAAGCTTGCTATAAAAATACATTGTTTATATCGGAGAATCTGAGTTCAGCTGAGATTCAGCTGGATGAGTAACAAAAGGGATTGGCAAGCTTTGAAATGATCCTGTCCTGATGCTGACAAGCATGTAAGACTGGGGTTGTTTTGGGGATTCTGAGAATTGGGAAGTGGCTGACGATGGATTTGTTACTTTCGGCTGTGTAGCCCTGTTCCTTGTTGACAATCACCATGAAGTGTACCTGTGGCAAGGCTGGTGGCCTGTGGAAAACAAAATCGCTGGATCAGCTCGAATCAGGTGGGCTACAGACAGGAAATGCGCCATGGAGACAGTGCTCCAGTACTGCAAAGGTAACAGATTGTTGTACCTGGCTGTTCCAAGTGTGTCATACCTTTCCATGCTTTACTGTCCCAAGCTGAAAGGTACTTAGGTGCTCCCCCAACATTATTGATAAACATCACTGTATTTGAAGATACATCCTCCGCTCTTTCTTAGCGAACTATTTGCCTAATAACGGCATTGTTCTCAAATTGTCAAGATACTTTGCTGACTCAGTTCTCGGAGGAAAGGCTTTATTTCTCTTCTGTGTCCCTACTGTGGGAGAATAGTTCAGACATCAGAACCCTGAAAGTGAATTCTGAGAACACAGCCTCTTAAACCTCAATGCTTTCTGTCTAGCTCCTCTCAGATTAAGCTTCTGTGTATCAAAAGACTGTATGAAGACAGTGTTTGCTGATGTAACTGGGTTTGATTTAGTGGGGGAGGTGGAAAGAATTTGAAGATGGAGAACAAGTCTCACATGGAAACAGGTGGCCATTGGAAATGCTGAAGCACAGAGCCTCTGTGCTTGTCTCTACAAGACAGAGTTATTGCCACTCAGTGTGCAGTGATTAAAGCTGCAGATTGATGTACACTGACTAGAATATTTTCTGCACTAGTAGAGTTTACTTGAGACACCATAATGCTTTCCTCTCACTTCATCTAAGGTAATGTGAGGCTGGGAACAGACCTTGCATCTTCTGATGGAGGATGAATAAAGAAAGGTATGGGGTTACCATCCAGGAGAGAGACATGTTCTGTTAGTTCAGAGCAGTTTCCCACTGTGAATAAGTCACTAGGGCTTAACTGGTGCAAACTCTGTCCTCTTGCGAGGAAAGCCTGATTGCTTATAGACCTTCAGACCTCATGATGCCACTGATTTTTTTCTGTAGCAAATAAATGTTACAACTTGTGACACAGATGGTGGTAACTGCCATCTTCTCCCATAGACATTTGTATATTGGAAGAGGGAAAGCGGTATCCTTGTTGCATTCCACCTTTATGAAGATAAGACAGTGTCTCCTTCCCAATCTGCAGGTCGGTTAGGAATAGGAGCAAGTGTTGTGTTTGTACTTAGTTGTCGCTGAGGGGAGGTGGTAACACCCAACAGGAGACAGCTGAAAACCAGTACTGGAGACACTGAAACATGACCTTTATTGGACCGTTACTGCTTTATGTGGTTCATCTTCTGGTGTCCCTGGCACTGTCCTGCCAAAGGGCAGCATTCGTTTAGGAATGGGGTGCTAAAGACAGGGCAGTAATTGGAAGAGTCTTTAGCAGTGACTGCTGAATTCCTGAAGAGGCCAGTTACTTGTTCTCCACCACCCCAACCCCCAGTTTTTGCAAGTCAGAAGGAGCGATAAGATGCATTTCTTTTAAATCATTTCATACGATGCGTTTCACAGCAGAAGTGCATGTCAGCGTAGAGGAACAGAGCCCCATGCAATGAAGTGCCCAGAGTTGCTCAGCAGGCTAGTGAGAGAGAAGGAAGTAAGATCCCAGTCTAGTGTTCCTGATGCAGTGCTGTAATCTTCTGGTAACGAAAATCATGTTTTCTGGCCCCAGCAGAGATGGAATCAGATACATATGCTGAGGTTTGGATACTGTTCCAGATTTCTTGAACTTCGAGTTTGATGATGAGAAAAGGGCTTAATACCTTCTGCACTGAATTGAATTTGCTGCATCCAAGTTTGATGCACAGTGGAAAGCTCTTCAGTGACTCCTCGGGGATCTGAAGTTTAGCATATGTATCATAGGACAAGTGTTTTTGCTGGGTGCTCACTTCTTTACCTCTGGCCATGACTTTGCAGCAGTTGTGGCTTTCATCCTCTTTGCCATGGGATTCTCAAGAGCTTTGGGCTGTGTGGTTGGATAGATACAGAGCAAGTTTGTTACTGTTAAAGACCGATTCTACTTGTACTATTTCTATGCTAAAGCTGATGTGAACTTTAGCAGGTTTCTACTGTTTAAACTATGCTGTTCTGGTGGTCTGTCACTTTCATGATCTGGGATTCTGTCAACCACTTAAAAATTTCATTGCATCAAGCTGTCAGGGCTGACTAGCTCTTATGTGTTGTTACTTAGGAAGGTGGAGAAATTGAATTTTAGGAGATACCGATGCTGCTGCAATTATTTTGACTACCAGAATGTAGTTGAGTGATCAGAAGTATTAAAACACTTTTCTCTTAATTTTTCTCCCTCCATTTCTTTCTTTTATCTATGTCCCTCTCCCGCTTTGCCCCTCTTTTTTTTTTTTTTTCTTTTCCTGACTTGCAGTTTTTAACTACATGATGGTATGAAAGAGATTGATTAGCAACTCTGGATATCCCTTGAATATACCTATCAGTTCTCCTTGTGCATAAATCTTATTTAACTTGTCAAAATGTCTTGGAAGTTTTTCTGGAGTTTTATCTGATAAATCAGCAGTCTGGAGAGCTGAGCTGCAGACCGCTAGGAGAAGGAAGAATCTGGTTTGCCCTTCAGTGATTCTTAGGGAGGAGATCAGCTTGTGCTGAGGGCAGAGTTCATGCAATGAAGATGTTTCTCCACTTACATACAAATTCATCTTACCTGTACTGGAAGATAGCAAGTGCCACTCTCTTTTTATTTCTTGGCTGCATTACTGAGAGTGGAGCAGTGCAACTAGAGCAGATTCACACATTTTTAAAATGCAAAGTGTTTAAGTGCTTGTTGAATCGTTCATGGCAGAATGAATTAATAAACCACAGTGAAAATATGTCGAAGAGAAGGCTTAAAATCAAGTATTCAAATGATAAATCTCCTGTCTAAATTGTAGTTAAAGCACTCACATTGTAATACGTTTATGTAAGACTACTGCACAGAGCTTTTATCACTAGTATTCAGAGTTTCATGTGAACATACTCTCTCTAATCCATTTGCTCCCAACATCTGATGTAAAGCCAAACCTGTAATGCTCAGGTTTTGCAAAGCTAATGGAAGGGTGACATACAGCCAGGCTCTCCGTTTGTGCTCAGCACCGGTGTTGCCTCTGTTCCCTGAGGTGCTCCTCAGCAATGGGGAGGAGGGGGCTGTGTTCTTTTAGACCCTCCTGCCTGACAGCCCACACACATCAACTGCAGGCAGGGGCTACAGTAAAAAACAGGGTCTTCTGTAATGGATTTATACACTCTGGAAGAAATCTTAGTGTATTAAAGATGCTTTGAGATTGAATGTAGGGAATAACAGGATTTTGCAAGAAGCAGTTCTTTGGGAAGCTACAGCCCTCAGAAGTGAGGTGGTGTCACGTTGCTCTGTTAGTTTTACCTGATTCTGGACTTTGCAACATCTTCAACTTTTCCATTGCCTGTCTGGAAGAAAGATTTGATTAGACTGAGTTGTTTGAATCCAAGTAGGATGAAGGTACAATGTTTTCTTTTGAATAATAGCTCCTCCTAGTCCCTGACTGCCTGTCTACCTCTTTCCAGTAACATTTGGAGTTTATCAGTGCTTTGAATCCTTGTGGAATGAAATCATTCAACCATCAGGGCCTTTTTTTCACCAGTACTTGGCATAATGACTTTAACCACTTAATGTGATACGGCATCACTAGGCAGGGTTACATCCATGTCCTATATAGTGTGCACACATACATGTTTTAAAGAAGCAGGACTGTCCTTGAAAATCATCAGTAATTATCATCCAGCTATTGCAGTACTACTTTTAACTTTCAGATCCCATTCCTTTGATTTTGTAATAACAAAGTTACTGTATTAGACCTCAGTATCCCAAGTTAACAGTTTAAACATTCTCACTTAAGCCTCTGAGCTTAAGCTTTATTTGCTACTGGCAGGACACTTCTGCTGAGCATACCAGAAGGTTTCATTTACCGGAATTTGGCTAATTTCAGACTGTCACACTCTGCTTACTCTATTCTAACTGTATTTTAGTAAGGTAAGAAATACATTGGGTTAGGAAGTAACTGTGGGGGATTTCCAGTATACATGGTTTGATCTTTGTGGTCAGATACAGTTAAAGGCAGATTTAAGAATACTGATAAAAAGGTTTAAAGGTGCCATATGACATTAAAAAAACATCCTGGTGAAATTTATTTCCACTGCCTTAAATTACTTCAGCTTTTCAAGAAAGAATCAATTAACATGCTTATGAGGTAGCTTTGGATAGTGGGTGATGTTGCAAAATATGGTACCATTTGTAATTTATCTTTTTTCTTTTTTTTTTTTTTTTTTTTGACTGTTTTTAGGAAAAAATGTAAAGAAGCCCCCAAAATCCTATCTGATTCATGCTGGCCTAGAGCCTCTGACCTTCACTAATATGTTCCCAAGTTGGGAACACAGGGAAGACATCGCAGAGATCACAGAAATGGTAAATCTTTTCATTGCACAGACTGTTTGCTATTGCTAGTAATTGTGTCTTTTGTTGTCAGTAACATTGCTTACTTCGCTGTCAAGTCCCAAAATGCAGAGAATGAACTTAAAAATTACAGTTCAGTAGTGTGCACAGGAAAAAAATAACAACATAGCTAAATTCTGCCAGGAGTGTGGCTATCAGAGGCATTCCTTTTTTTTTTGGTTGTTTTTTCATGTAATTTCTCATACTCTTTTTTTTGTTAAGAACAGGAGGAGAGTGTTACCTGAGTCATCTTTGAGGGATCTGGACAGGCTGGATCGATGG
>NW_010565549.1:46385-54329 GCF_000687285.1 Phaethon lepturus | reverse complement strand
CGGCAGAGTTTGAGCAGTTGGCGTGGGAGTACCGGTGCTTGCCACCTCCTGCCCCCCTGGGCCCGGGCTGCTACATCCGTCCTGAGCTTGGCAACTGGTGGGAACAGCCGGGTCCTGCTCACTTCTGACCACGGGACCTGCACGGGCCTGCTTAAGGAGGTCATCGTCTTTGATTTTAACTTCACTCTTCTCATGTGGATTCAATAAAAGTAGCTGAAGACCCAACCAAGGGCCATAGAAAGTTAATGAAATAACATTCATTTACTGCATTTTTTTAAGAACATTCTTCCCAACTAATCAGTGGGCAAACGGAATGCTGTCCATTGGATGCTACAGTGGATGTGCAGTGTTGCCATTTCCTGGAGGGATCTGAGGGCAGAGGAACATCTGATTTGATTAAGTCCAGGCAGGACAGTGTTTTCGTGCTGTTGAGCTGGGGTTTGCAATTGGTTCGCTTCTCGTCCAGCTCTCTGCATATGTTTGCATCACTGTTCCAATCTATGCAGTCACCCTTTGTTTCAGGACACAAAAGTAACACTGATGCATTCATTACATGTCATCAAGGACAAAAAAGTAGACTTTGAAATGGAGATTTTTTTTCCCCTGCTGACAGTCAGAATCTCAAGGACCTATGGAGATTATGTTGTATAAGGGGATAGGGAGCCATGTCCTCCACACTGAATGTACCAATTCAAAAGTGAAACAATAAATATGTTGAAGTGCATGTTACTATGATCATAACTGTAATAGACTAACCATGCATCCAGCATTATAATTTTACATCCCATGCCCTTAACCACCAGTAGCCACAAAAAACCCATACACTATATGTTTGTTTGGCAAGGGGAAGCTCAGAAGTAAATGTTTCCTTTCCAGGCTGTTACTGTGAAGCTAACTAATGTTAACATTTATATAAGACAGCAACACGAGATGATGATTTGGCAGCAAATTGGACAGCGAAGAAATTTAAAACAAATAAATCCAGCACGCAGGCTTTGTGACTGAATGGAAAATGAAGTAGAGAAATACTGGAAATGTAAAAGACATCTTCAAGAAATATCAGGTTGTCAGAACAAACCCTGACCTATTTAGAAAGTGCATGCGGTTCTGACCTGTCGGGTGGTGTTAGTGGGTGTTCCAGTACTCTCTGTTTTCCAACACATCCCAGTATTTCAGCAACTCAGAATGTGGCCACAGACACATCAATCCTCTAAAAAGCTAGTATTAAGCTCAATAGGGGCAAAAAACACCAGTAAGGTAGGAAATTATGATTTCAGGGTTTCTGGAAATAGTACACACCAAGAGGCTTTCTTATGAAAAATACTGTTTTCCTTTATTAATCTGATTCAGAAGCACACCCGGGAAGATGCCTGTTAATGGTAGGGCCTGCAAGCTCTTGGGGAAACAATTACAGGTGATACAACAACTACTAAGAGGCAACTGTTCAAGTTAAAGTCTTTTTTCTGTGTTTGTGCAACGAAGTGTCAGTATACACAGCCATGCTGGACTCTGAAAACGAACAATCCCTTGCTCCTTAGTTTGCTGTTTCTTAGGTTGTCACGTGGTGAGTTTTATCTTGAAGTAGCAGTTACCAGCTGCATGGTAACTTTATCCAAAGTGGACATAAAAAACACACACATGTTGTATTTCAAGAGGTGTCTGCAAACGACGAAACCCTTAATCACCATGGTAAAGCACACCGTTGGGTATTCCCGTAAGCAATGGGGGTGAGGCTGCCCAACATGCGTTACATGGGGAGGAGGCCTTCTTTTGTTCAGGGTGAGTCCAGCATTACTGGATTGGATGAGGAAGTTTTCACCTGACACAGAAGAACATTGCTCAACAATGAGGGTGCAAAGAACGAGGAAGCAGATTGGTCTCAGCACTCTGTGGGGACCTTCCCTTCACCAGGCTTGATTAATGCAACAGACTTAATTTTTTTGGAAAAGAAAGAAGTTGTGACCTCAAGCATGCAAAGCAAAGCTCACCATTTAATACGCACTTTGTCTACCGCCACAAACAGCATCCTTTTACTGTTGTGATTTCTCTCAGAACAAGCTGTGTTAGTGATTCAGTCTGCTGTGGGTACTCCTTAAGCAAGTGAGGAATACCTGCTTCATCTGTTGCAATAAAGAAGCATAAACCAGTTCCATCTCCCTCTCAGGCTGATCTGCTCTTTGTCAGCTTTTCTCTTTCCAAGCTTTCCTTCCAACTACACTAAACTATACTTTAACGTAACACAGCAAAAGTTCAGAAAAGCTGAAGACCACACACTGTAAGAGAATTACAAAGCCACTCTCAATAAGTATTCTTCCCAGAACCTTGGAGACCTTTTATATGATAGTCTTATTACATACAGTTTAGAAACAAAAAAAGCAATACCAACCTTGAACGTAAATAAATAAATGAAGCAAGTTTGAAGCCCAATCCCCAAAAAACCACAGGAGCGAGCTCCTTATTCACAGTTACACATTGACACCTGAAGGGGCCTGGGCCCATAGCACTCTCTCTTCTTGGCTCCCAGCCAGCAAGACATGCCGACATGAAATATGGGATGCAGAGTGCCTTGTGATAAGCAACGTAGGGTTCATATGCTTGGCCCCTGGATGAGATCTGGCTGCCAAAAGCAGGCAAGGCAGCAGTGTCATGGGGCTTGGGAGGGCTAAAGAATCAACTCTAGAGGAGCAAGTAGCTCTGGAGATCCAGAGGCAGGAGGACAAGGGGTGGGGACTATGGCAAAGAACCAGTGGACGGGCAGTGAGAAGTAAGCAGGCAGGAGCAATGAGGCTTGTTTAAAGAAAGGAACGGGGTCACTGAGTGACATCAGCCATTCTCAGGCTTTTCTAATCATCCCTGATTCACCGCTGCTTCTCTGTGATCATGTGCCTCCCTGCTTTCTCACTGATGTACAGACACACTCATGCTCCTATGTGCCCCATGCTCTAGGTTGCACCCAGCCTACCATCCCCTCAGCAGCTGGAGCAAGCCAGCTGATCCTTCAAGTCATGCCCCCTCAAAAAATCTTTACAACTCTAAACTCCACCAAAACGTGCCCTGCTCTATCGAGCACAACCCCTGGCAAACACAACTTTCAGCCTCCACAACCAGCCAGCCCCACTGGCTGTCCCAAGCCCTGTGCCCAGACTCCAGCAAAGACCTTAGAAACAGAGTCATGAGGGCTGGGGCTGCCAGGGGTGAACAGCTCCGGCACTCAGAGGTATGGGCCCATGTGTAAAGAGCATCAGGGCTGTAGATGCTAAAGCCAGGTTTAGGGACTGGGACACCAAGGAATAAAGAGCACCACCTCTTTCTTTGACCCTCTGGGCAAGCCCAAGTGCTGGTACGCAGCAAAGGAAAAGGCTTTGGCTTATGTTAGGAGGAGTGTTGTCTGATAGTTTATGGTTAAGTTTGGAATCAGGTTTTGGGGGAAAAAAGGCTGAAAGCGTAGCATTATTCCTGAATAACGTGAGGATTGCGGAGATATGGTAAAGTTTGGTACCCAGATGGTACCTGTTTGTCCCAGACATTCTGGGACAGAGCTACAAAGGCACTTGAGCTAACCAAATCAAGCAGCTTCCCCTTGGGTCTAGAGGGACAATGGATGCCCTCGACCTAAAGTTTGGGGGGAATTATTGCCATCGGTGGGCAGTGGAGGCTAGAGAAAATGTCAGGAAAAGGGAGTAGAGCTTAGGACTGAGGAACTGTAATGATAGGAAGATGATGCAGTTCCCTAGCACTAAAATACATGCTTGTGCATATGGCTTACAATTAGCTATCGGTCAGGTGTGGCCCACTGTTGTACGGGACAGTATAGAGTCAGGATCGTAGTGCGGTTTGGGTCATGGTGCTAAGTACAGGTAACATTAGCCAAGGCTAGGGGTTGAGTCTGGGAATTTTTCTGTCTTTAAAGTTACTGTTAGAGATCAAAAATCAGGGTCCAGGGAATTGATTTCACCCTGCATGCTCTACAGGCATCTATAGGCACATCATCTTCTGATAACCCAAAAGACAACGTTTGCCATACAACATCCTTCACATCCTTCACCTACAAGTCTGTTATTATCTAGCCATTCCCAGATCTTCAGCTAGGTTTGTGGTGGGCTGAGGCCTGGTTTCAGCAGGGAAAAATGGTTTATAGGTGGCTATAGGATGCTGGGTAATTCTCCAAATCTTGATGCTTCTGCAAATACCTCCCAGTTTAACGTGTGTCAAGTGACTGGGGAGCCCAGCGGTCGCTACAGGTAAAAGTCTTAGCGAGCAACCTATTCTTACCAAGGACATGACTACCAGCACTCTGCTCAGCAGCAGAGAAGAGGGGATGGGAGAAGAAAGCACTCATCATTGCACAATAAAAGAATCCACACCCCATGCTTGGCCTCGTGCAACTCCCAAAGCACATGCCATACGCTGTTGGTGGCATACAGGGAGGATAAAGAAGGGGGAGCAGGACATTTCCCTTTCTCCCTTCAGTTGCCAGAAGGGAGAAAGGGAAATTTTTGGGGACTTTTGTCACTTCTGGGTACTGGCCAACCACTTACATGTACACACAAATGTGCCTACTTGTCTCTTGGGAGCAGGGGGAGAACTCACACCCATCAGTCAGAGGACGGCGGCTCTCACCCGACAGGACATGGCTGGTTAAACAAATACTGGAGATGATACTCAGCAGACAAAGAGATGGCCCAGGAGCAATCAAGACTAGGGAGAATCAGAAAAATAAAATAAAAATCAGACATTAATGGACATTTCTGGAATAACATTAAAATAAATATAAATAAAAAATAAAGATAAATTATTGGTAAAACATGGGGGTACAAGTAGTTTCCCCATGTTCAGTCATTTCTTCAGTGTATTTTTGTACATTTTGGAAAGGCATTCATTTTAAAAATTATTTCTTTACATATCAAGAGGCTTAAGGTTGCCAAAAAGCAAAGCTCCGGACTGAAAAAGCATTCCAGTTCCTTGCATGAAACTGCCCTAAGTGTACCCAGAATTGGCAATATGACCTTTGCATCTGCAGAGAAAATACTGAGTCATGTTGTCAGCCCACACACATTTAACAAAAATAAAAGCAGCCCAACGATTCAAGATTCACCCATTCGTCATTTAAAGAAAACACAAGTTACTCAGTCATGCCTCATGCTTCAGCGACCTTTAGAAAACACCCAGCGCAGGGAACATTCGCCCACGTCCTGCCCACGCCCCGTTTCGAACCAGCGATGTCAGTTGTGACTCGTTCACTCGCGGGTCGGGAGGGTGTTTGGTTCAGCATCCTTGGAGGAAGTCGCCAAGACTTAAAGGTTTCTGCCGAAAAGGCAACACGATAGCTGCAGCCTCAGCCCTTCTGTCAGCCACGCTGAAATGGTGTGACACTGTACCTGGCCTGAGTCCCTGGAGGAGGCAGGAAAGCGCCCTGTCCTTCGTTGCATAAGAGCTGGCAAACTTAAGCCACAGTTAAGCCGTGAGATGCTACTGTGCTCTTCCTTCAAGGGTTAATCCTGTACTGAAGCATTAGCTCTCCCCGCGCTGGGCTCCCCGGTCACTCGGCACACATTAGACTGGGAGGTATTTGCACAAACATCAAGATTTTGTGAATCACCCAGGAAATCCTCCTTTTACCGCTTCCCACATCAAGAAAAAGCAGGTTCCTGCATTTCACCCGGCTGCTGCTGGCAATCTCTTTTCTTCCTTCAGTGCTAAAAGCTGCTTGAAGTATTAACAGCTGAACCTGGATGTTCGGCAGCCAGCCCAGCTCATGACGGAGGGGGAGACGTCACCACACGGAGGATGTGGAGTTACACAATCTCTGTGGTGCTGAAAGCGGTGCTGGAAACTTGTCAGGAACCCAAAGGCCAGAGCTAATTTGTGTTTTCTTTTACACAGCATGATTTTAATCAGAGCGAAAAGCGCCCGGTTGTGTTTTATGTACAGAGTGTTATAAGTAGAGACAAGTTAACAGAGCAACTGGGGGCAGAGCGTGCTCCGAGAGCAGCGCAGGGAGGAACATTAGATGGGGGAAAGGAAAGGCAGGCAAGTCTCCTACACCCAATTCTCAGCATTTCCTTGATTGTTCAGGAAGGCCACGTGCTATGAAGCAATGAGGCTAAGAGGGAACTTCATCAAAATGCTACGATTGCCTAAATTCCCTTTATAAGAAGAAAAAGAAAAAAGAAAAAGAAAAAAAAAAAGAAAGAAAAAAAAAGAAAAAAAAAGGAAAAAAAAAGGAAAAAAAAAAGAGACCTGCAAAAAGCTTGAGAACAAGCTGATTTGAAAAAGCTCTTCCCAGAGGTTCTGCATGTGTCACCAAGTAAAACATTGTGTTCAGGAAACCCATCTCACTTGCAGCCAATATTTGACAGCAGTCAAGTCCAGGTGACCTCTAACATAAGCTTCAGCCGCAAACAGGAGTGTGCGAGTTCCCCTTTACAACCAATTTTCTGCCTCGCTGAGAGCAGACAGTGCGAAGGACTGGCACAGCCCCCGAGCACCGCTGTTCCCAGTGCAGGCTCCCCTCCAGCACCCGCTTTCCATGCTGCAACGGACGGAGGGCGGGAGCTGGGAGCCAGGTCCTCGTTCAGTCACCCCTCCCTGGCCAGGCTCGCAGCCGTGCCCCTTCCCGGGACGCAGTATCGGGGTGCACCGTTGCATGCCGCCAACATGCACCAGAGAGGGAGCAGGGCAGCAGGTTAACAGGAGAGTAAATACACCTTGACGTTTCCTGATTTGTTTGCTTTGTCGTCCCGGTAGGTTTACTGGAAATTCAGATGTGGGGTTTGCCACCTGGGGAGTGCTATTGCTGGACAAAATTCTTAATTTCAGCCTTCCTCTCTTTACCCACTGGGAGTAAATGCTCCTTTCCCTCTCAGTTCAGCTTCATCCCTTGAAAGCTGAGAAAAAGAAAGGGGGAAAAAAAAAAAGAAAAAAATCAAACCTGGGACCTTTACTTTGCGCTGGAGTGCGATTTAGATGTGTTGTTCGATGTCTAGTTCAGGATGGCATGAGCTGCATGTTAGGAACATAAAAGGAAAGCTGTCAGACAAGCTCAGCCCTAGCTTCCTCTACTCAGTCTGATAAACCCTACCCTTGGAGCTTTACCCCAGCAGCTAGCCCCTTTCCGTGGTAGTCCCCAAAAGCAGCACCCTCTCTGCTCTCATCTCTCTTCCATGTCCTCCTCCCCGCCCCCCCCCCCTCCCCGCCCAATGCACATTTGTCTCCCCGACTCAAACAGCTCCCCAGGGAGCTCAGGCACCACCGATGCTCAGGGGTGGGAAAAAGGGAAGGCAGAGCTGGCTGAATGTACAAACAATCCTATTTGCACCCCAGCGTGTACAATCCAGGGCTTTGTCAGCATGATGGAGTACGCTCCGTCCTGTTTGTTTTCCTTCCCTGGTATCACCATACATATCCTTTCCATGTGAGCATTATCAAACGCTGTACCTGAATCAGCCTTTTCAAGACAGAGGCTGATTGCTGCCTGGCCAATATCTGTCCACCAGTTGCGTATTTATTTTTTTTAGAAATTATAGCCAGTCATAAAATCTAGCATAAAATCTGCAGCTGCTATTAAACAAACACAAGAAGAGAAAGAAAGAAAAAAAAAAACCCACCAAAAGGCTTTTCCACTTTTGATTTCCAACGCCACTAAGGCACCGGCTGGGAACGTTTCCAGTTGCATGAGCAGCCCTGCTTGGACGCAGCCTATTGCGACCGGAGCACGATTGCCTTTGCACTTCGAGGCGGCGCGTTTGGGATGCTGCCTGCCTGCCTTCTCCCTCGCGCGGCTTCATGCCGCAGGGACGCGCATGGTGTGCGGGTATCAGCCGGTGTCCCCTCGCATCGCCCTGGACAGACGGACACCCCGGGCAGGAAGGACATTGGGGCAAAGGTCCAAAGTCCTTTTGTGGCTTGGGGCGGCGGTGGCAGCCGCCGGAGCGGCACCGGCAG
>NW_010565549.1:45501-46159 GCF_000687285.1 Phaethon lepturus | reverse complement strand
AAAGGGAGGCAGGCAGCGGCTGGGGACAAAGCTTATTCGCTGGCCGCCATGGGTGTGAGGAATGCTCCCGCTCGCCCTATTGTCTGGGGTCCTTTGTGCTCCTCCACCCCCCCGGCCCCCAACCGCACAGGCAGAAATATTGGGAGCAGGACAGAAACGGCTTTGTTGAAGGAAGCCCTGGTGTGCGAAAAGCCTCCTGCCCTCACCCCGCCGTACGTGCCCGTCTGGCACGCAGGCCCGCACTCCTTCTGCCCCAGAGGGCAGGTAGGGAGCAGGGGGCTGCAGAGCAGCGCGGACAGACTGACACGGGGGGGGGGGGTTTCCCCCGTGCCCCAACCCTCCTCCTTCCAGAGATTTGACCCTGCGATGGCTTTGGGAGGTGGGGAATGGTCACCTGTCCTGCGGAGAGGCGCGGGAGGGCTGCCCTCGCCCCACACCGCTGATGCAGGGCCGGCAAGCCCTGCTAAGCTGCATTAGGGAGCAGATCAGGCAACACGGACTTCGGTGTGCACTGAGCACCCAACACGCCCCCCTCATCCCTCCTGGCCTCAGGAGCAGCACAGTCGCCTCTGCCAAACCTCCATTGCTTTGTCAAATGGGGGCCGTGGAAACCCCCATGCGAGCCACATCTGTGACTGCACCAGTTAACCCCACCACG
>NW_010565549.1:34993-45371 GCF_000687285.1 Phaethon lepturus | reverse complement strand
TCAGGGCAGAGCCGTAATTGCCGAGCCCTCCCGAGGGGTCAGTCCCCAGCTGCAGCACACTGCTCGGCTCTCCTCCCACCGCCACCGCACGCTGGCATTGGAGGGACCAGGACGGAAAGAAGAAGGGGAAAGCCAGGTTCCTCCGGTGGGGGGAGCAGGGTGACCCCATGATGCCCATGCCACTGCCCAAGGGACCATGGTGCTACCCAGCCCCATGGTGGCTGCAGCATGTGGGCTGACTCCGGCAAGCGACCCACGGAGGGGCACTGCTTATCCCCACACGGCACACCGGCTCCCGCAGGCCCCGCCCCCCCCCCCCCCCCAGTCCCTGCCCTGCCCGCCCTCGGATGTCTCGCGCCTCCCCACCGGCACTGCTCACACAAGTGACCTTAGCCACGTACAGAAACAAGGGTTGTTGGGTCTCAGTCAGACAATACGGCCAACGGGACATAAGCAAAGAAATAAAGGTAAGATCCAAACCTGAGGGAAAAGCTTAGTCCTGAGAGATGGCGCCTGGGACCATGAAAGAGCCCCGGCACGCAAGTGACACACTGCCGGGACGGCAGCGCGGGGCACGCTGGCGCAGAGAGCAGCAGGGTCCGGCAATGAGCACACACTTACTGTACAGAGGCTGCTGAAGGAGCCTGAAGGGTATCTATAAAGGACAAGGATGGTAAGGAGGCAGCTGTGTACACACAACTAAAGAGCCCATTTCTCAATTTTGTGCTGGGAAAACAGTTTCTGGCATTTTCTGGTACTAAGGAGTGCACATTAAAGAGGAAGGCTCTATCCAAAGTTCAGTTTCACTTCCTATTTTCTATTATATTTGGTGTGTTTAAAATAAATTCTAAGTAGTTGTTACCAAAAAAATCCTATGGACATCAACAGGGAGGTCTCCAAACAAGCTTTGTTCAGAAAGAAGTTTTTGCTAAAGACAACTGTGAAATTCCTACTTCAGAAAAGAAAAGGCTTAGAAACCACGATATCTAAACAGCATTACTTCCCTCCTTGAGGTTTGCACTTCACAATGAAGCTTCAGCAGCTCTTTTAAAGTATAGTCGTGCTTTATAAGCAGGAATCGCCCCGAACTCAGTGGACAGGAGATTCCCAGTAAGTTGCAGAAGCAAGGCAGTCATTCCCAAAGCCACCAAAAGGAGACTTTGTGGGGGTAGATAAAGCAAAAAGCCAGATAAAGCAAAAGGCCTTCCTCTTGGGCTGTAAAAATTCAGAGAAAGGGAAAAGACTGGAGCCGGGCAGCAGGTTCGTGGCAGAGATTCTGGCCTCTCTTCTCTGTGCCTCTTCCATGACACCTCCTTGCTTCCCCAGGCAAATGGGGACATGGCAGCTCTGCTTCCCCGGGCCTGCACCGAGCTGGCGTTCCTGCGCAGCGGCATTTCAGCAGCCGGAGGGCCGGTTGCACCATCCCAGAGCTGAACTGAAGTGACTACAGGAGCTGTCTTGGCATCCGAGCTGGAGAGGCTGCCTGAGTTAATGACGCTGATGGGAACGGGATGGGGTGTAGCAAGATGCCCCTTACGGAAAAGCAGAAAACTTCCCCCAGGCTGCCTTCAGCTCCCGCAGGGCACTCGGGTCAGTTTGTAACTTATTAACACCAACGCTCGCACGATCAAAGTTCAGCACGTGTGTAGTTGCTCTTCTGGAACAGCAGACTTGAAAAGCACTTCGCCCAGGTTTCCTAGGAATAAAAGAGAGGTCCAGAGAAAGCATCTCCTACCCCATCTGCCCAAGAGACCTCCACCACGCTGCTGTGCATTTGCGTTGTGAGACCGTGTTTATTCACCGCTCCGTGCCCGAGGAGTCGGCTCTGCTCAGCTACTGCACCCGTCTCCATCAGGCCATGGCTCCCTCCTCCTCTCGCGACAGGACAACTCTGCACCCCAGCAAAGCCTGAAACGGTTCCCAGGTTTAAGGAGGAAGATCCTAAAGAAAGGAAAATCCAGGAAGGCAGATTTATTCACTTTCTGATGAGATGAGAGGGTTTGTCAGCACACACACTGCATGGTTTAAGTGCTTCCCCTGCAGCTGGAACTTAACTCTAATCTAAATTAGCCCTCTGGTGCCCTAATTTAAAGAGGTGTTCAATAGACTATGTCACTCGGAAAATTAGTCGCTTTGCCGCTGGACAAGCGGGGATGGGTAACAGCCAGCGTTGCACCTCAGCATCAGATGAGAGCAGCGGGGCTGTTTGACAGAATCATTAAGGTTGGAAAAGACCTTTAAGGTCAACCCAACACCACCATACCCACTAAACCATGTCCCAAAGTGCCACATCCACACGTTTTTTGAACACCTCCAGTGATGGTGACTCCACCACTTCCCTGGGCAGCCTGTTCCAATGCTTGACCACTCTCTCAGTAAAGACATTTTTCCCCATATCCAGTCTAAACCTACCCTGGTGCAACTTGAGGCCATTTCCTCTCTTTCTATCGCTAGTTACTTGGGAGAAGAGACCAACACCCACCTCGCCACAACCCCCTTCCAGGTAATTGTAGACTCCAGACTGAACAACCCCAGTTCCCTCAGCCACTCCTCATACGACTTGTTCTCCAGACCCCTGACCAGCTTCGTTGCCATTTCTTCCGGGAGCGGAGGACAGTCGTGTGCAAGGGGACTGCTGTGGTTCCTGCAGCCATTCTCTTGTCAGGCCATTAGGCCCACAGAAGCCAGGTCACCTCCAAAAGAAACTCGGAGATCCCAGGGGTGGTTTTCTATCCACCGCCTGCTCTGCTGACCGCCGCTCCCGGGGAGCCATTCCTTTGGAGGCAGAGGAAGGGAAAGCAGCCCTGACAGAGGCAGAGCATGGTCACCCCACTGGTGGGCAGAAAACCTGCCCCACTGGAGGCAGCCATGTACACAGAGAGGAGCTGCAAGAAAGGCACAGAGGAGGAGGAGATGATGGAGAGTAAGGAGGTTCTTACTAACCAAAGCAGAGAGGAAGACGGGAGCCCATCACTGATCAAACCTGGGAGAGAAGCACCGATGGATGGAGTTGCGAATGTAGTCTTTGGAAGGTATCACTGGGCAAGACGACGCCAGAAAGAAAATCAAAGCAAAAGAGCCGCTGAGCATGAGTCGGTGGCATGCTTTGAATCCTGGCTTGCCTGGGACCAGCACTACTTACCCCAGCGTACGCCTGTTTCAGTGATCAAGTTACCCAGCGAGAAGGGGTTACACAGCAATTATAACTACCTGCCCATCAGCGGAGCAGCCAAACATCCTCTGCTACCCGCAGCTTCTCTGCAGGCTCACAAGCAAAAGAACCAAACAGGTTTCGTTCGCTTTGCCCAAACCAGGGTAGGTAGCAGCGTTCAACCTGATACCCAAGAGACAAGCCTACACCGACTTGAAGGACGATGCACAAGCGTACTTGCTTGCTCATCCAAGCCTGCAGGTGTCCAGCGAGTATATAGTTCTGTTGTTTAAAGTGTGTTTATTTACATAATTTATAATGAACTGTATCTGTGTATCATTCTGTGGAAGTATCTGCACTCCCTGAAGGTCAGGGTTAAGAACGTCCAAGTAAAGTTACTGGAAGTGTTCCTCATTCTTGAGCATTTTATTGGAGCGATCAGTGATTTATCAACCACTTCTGGCACCGGTGGTGAACATGCCGCTCTTACTTACTCTGACCCACAAAGGGCCACTATTTTAGCCCTATTAGAAGCAAGATGTTCATTGCTATTTGGATGGTACCAGTGCCTGCTGCCAGTCCTGCGAGGACAGATAAGCTGCAGCCTTTTAGTCAAAGGCTGAGCCTGAGGGGAATGAGGTTTGGAGCTGAATTCTTTCCATGTATTATTGAAAGGGATCACTAAAAATTCACACTTCCAAGTGTACTTCATGTTTGATGGGGCAAAGCATCCCTTCTCCCTCATGTTTGCAGAAGCAAATATAATTGGAGAAAGGAACAAAGTCCCACTTCTGCAGCCTCTTACCAGAAGAAACCGTGTGTTTTGGCCATCACGATCATTTGTTTTCCCTGCAAAGACGTAGTAACAAGGCCCTTGCTTCTCAGTGACTGAGGAGGAGGGAAAGAGAAACCCTGACCACAAAGAGGAACCCAGTCTCTGGGAAACAAGAAAAGAGGATGCTGTTAAACATTTCAGGAAATGCTAAGGGAAAGATGGGGGCAGCCGAAGCTTTGAAAGTTTTGATTTCTCCAAGATAATGAACTGCCTGTTCTAACTAGAGGAGAAATAGCCTGTGAGCCCTCTCTCCCGGAGAGGCTTCTACAACATTCAATACTGTAAAGGGCTGGAGAGCAGGGAGCGCTCTTGGCTGGATTCATTTACAAGGTAAAAGTTACTTTTTTTCTCATGGGGAGTTAAACTAGACTCATGCCTTGCTTCTCCGAGGTTGATAAAGAGTGTTTGAGACTCTCCTGCCCCAGGAGCACAGGCACTGCCGAGCCCAGGACCACCCGAGCAACTGGGGAATTGCCCAAGTGGCGGCTTTGCAGGAGAAGTTAAATACTTCAGATTCTCTTTTCAACCAGGCTACTTGAGCTTTGGATCTGTTTTTGTTAAAGCCTTCTTATTTTAATTAAGAAAAGCCTTGCTGAAATGCAGTACCCTGCCACTTTGGTTACCATTAACATGTGTCTGCTGAGATCGCCAACAAGCCTTCAAGATGCAACAAGGCTGAACTCAGTAGTTCTCAAGGAGTCATTAAAAACCCTTTAAATGTAGCATGAGAGAAAGATCATACTCCCCGAAAATTGAGGATCCAAAGCAACCCTGAGAAACTCGAGTTTTGGGCCAAAAGCAGCCTCAGGAAGCAGAGGAAGGGGAGTGCAAAGCTCTGCCCTGGGGAAGAATAACACTGGGCATCAGCTCAGGCTGGGAACAGACTGGCCGAGTGGTCACCTGGCTGAAAATGACCTGGGAGGTACAGGCATGCCAAGCTGTGTATGAGTTAGCAGCGTGCTCTAATCACAAACACCTTGAATTGCGTAGCGGGCAATGTCAGGGACAGCGCGGCCAGCAGACCAAGGGGAGGTGATAATTCAACACTGCTAAGGAACAGAGCTGGAATAGTGGACTTCATTAATATTATGAGTTCCAGAGCAGAGTTAGGACTTCCCGGAAAACCTGTTCATTTTGATTATTGAGGAAGCAAAAAAAAAAAAAAAAAGGAAGACACCCCCCCGCCCCAAACCCAGAAGTTTTAATTTCCTCCCAGTTCCCATGTTTTTATAAATGGCCCTACATCAGTATATTTAGGATGTGTATCTGAGAAAGCAAGGTTCTCTTTTTAAAGAAAAGTTCCTTGTAGGAAGAAGACTTTAAAAAGGGAGCCAAGCTCTGTGCTGTTCAGGGCTCAAGGCAGCACTGCCAGCAGCCTCCCTGCCAGCGGGACATAAGGAAGGGATGGGGAGGTGTGTGTGTGGGGAATCAAACAAATTGCTGACAACCTTCCCACCCTCCTGCAACCCTAGAGCTGCACAGCAAGATTCATTTGAGATGGCAGTGGACTAATAGGTGGTTTTGACAGGGCAAGGTGGAGGAGATCACATAGGAGAAAATACGGCTGCACTGAGCTGGCCACAGACTCCTTGATCTCCTTTGGCGTTGCTTTTAGCCGCCGGGTGCCCGTCACCAGTGCAAGCCCGGTAGGCAAATAGGCACAGGCAGTGTTTGCAGTAGGAAGCTCAACCAGAAAGGAATTTTACCCGCCCAGAGCAGGACCCTGCCTGGGGCAGCCGGGAGACCTCTCTAGCAATCAAATACTGACGCCATTTAAGGTCTAACCTGCTCCCGCACCTACTGCTTCTGCGCTCCTGCAGGTGCTGTGCTGGCTGGGGGCTGCTTTTCACCACTGGAAACAGAGAGACCCATCTGCACCAAGCAAAAATCGGGATTCATCAGCCAGTATTAAAGGCAAGTGCTCCCCCAGCACCTACAAGTGTTTGGCCTGGCCAGGCTGACAATATTACAGTTAAAATAGGCAACATCCCTCGCTTAGTCCAAGGGGAACAGCCCTCGACTCAACAATTTGGACACTTCCACACAGACTATAAATCTGTTGACTCCTGCTCATGGATTTTTATCCTTCCCTCTCTTCTCACTTCATATCCCTCTGTGAGCTCGCTGTCCCTCCAGCAGAGGACAAGGTTTTTTTCTGGAGAACATCAGAACTTCTCCACACAACCTTCCAGGCACAGGAGGTGATGGACAGCAAGATAGCCAAGCCTAATCCCCACATGCTATGTGGTTTTTTTATCACATTCTCTTCCTTTTACAGCCTAAGTGGGAGAGACCCAGGCCAGATCTCAGCCTCCATCTGCAGCCTGAGATTGTGATCTGAAGCATAATATTTCTTTATGAGCAAATTATCACCAAGACTTCAATGCACTGTTGGCCTTTAAAAAAACCAAGTGTTTAGTATTTTTATTTCTTTCTGCTTTGCAGTTTATGGCTCCCATAAATCGGGTGACAGGCTTTGGCACAGAGGGCTGATCCGATCTGTGGGAACGAGGAAAGGCGCTGGAGGAGGGAGCACTGATGGAGTCCTTAACCAGAGGACCTCTGCTCCCTGCTGTAAGCATCCCCACGGGGCAGGCAGGATGCTGCCCACCTGAGGCAATGCTACACCATGCCAACGCTTTCTTCTCTGATGCAGAGTTAAAAAAAAAAAAATTATTTCTTCTATGCCACATCATCTACTTGTAAAACGTGAAGACCGCTTCTCTCTCTCACAGGAGCGAGAGCAGTGATAAATCCATTAATGTTCATGGACTGTTCCATCACTACAGAAATTAGAGCTACGGGAGGGGGCAGATACAAGCAAAGTACTGACCCACTACACTGGGTAAAGCAACCCATGCACTTGAAACAATCAAATCTGACCCAACGTGTTGCTGATCTAGAAGTCTTACCTTGTAGCGAATGAAGGATGCTGCCATGGTTCAAAGACTACTTTGGAGTCAGAAATTTGGTGCTGAACTCCCAAGTCTCACAAGCCGAAGAGCAGATTTTTCAAAGACATTTAATCACTCAGAGGTGCACCAAAGGCTGTGCTATGAAGCGTCCCAGCAAGCGACTCGTCAGGGAAACCTCTACCCTACACCTCCATGCTTCCAAATACTATTAAAAAAAATTCCATCCTGTAGTCAGCCTACTCCCTGTCAGGGAATCGGGGTCTATAGCCCTTCCTCTCCCCTGCCCCTTGCCACCTGACTTGTGCACTTGGACTCTCAATACTTCAGGGCAGACGTTTTCCTACAGGCACACGTGTGCATGCTTAACACCTTGCTGAGCGGGCCACCATCTTCACAAAGACCTTAAGGCTCAAAAGGCAAATAATATATAATACTCCAAGGACTTTGTTGGATTGGGGGTTGCAGAGTTATTCACTGATGGTGGTTGTATTGCTAGCTGTACTGCTTTGTTCGTTGATAAGAACTGGTCTTTCTCCCTACGCATTCAATGCTGGTTTGCTATGGGAGACATCGATACAAGTGCTTTATCCTCCACTGGATAAAGTAGGAGGACAGGAACACAGGTGGCTTACTGCTGTTTCAAGGGAAAGTCTGTGCAGAACAGGGTGAGAGGACTTCTGTAAGGACAAGCCCTGACGTTCCTTCCACTGGTTCCCCAGAAGGGGACATAACTTGAGGTGGCAACCCTCCCTTGAATACTCCCACAGTCCCAATCCTTCCTTTGGCATTTCAAAAGCAGTTGAAACCACCACCAGGCGTTTGAAGTCCCATGGAAATTTTGCCTACTGAGGCAAAAGGTGATGCCAATCATTGCCCTGCTTTTAGAATCATAGAATCACTAAGGTTGGAAAAGACCTCTAAGATCAGCAAGTCCAACTGTCAACCCAACACCACCATGCCCACTAAACCATGTCCCAAAGTGCCATATCTACACGTTTTTTGAACACCTCCAGTGATGGTGACTCCACCACCTCCCTGGACAGCCTGTTCCAATGCTTGACCACTCTCTCAGTAAAGACATTTTTCCCCATATCTAGTCTAAACCTTCCCTGGCACAACTTGAGGCCATTTCCTCTCATTCTCTTCCTTGTTACTTGGGAGAAGAGACCATACAACCTGCTTTCAGGTAGTTGTAGAGAGAGATAAGGTCTCCCCTCAGCCTCCCCTTCTAAACAACCCCAGTTCCCTCAGCCACTCCTCATAAGACTTGTTCTCCAGACCCCTTCTGAGCAGCAGCCTGCAGCCCAGCCTCCACCACTGATCCTCCACTTGACCAGGAAAATTTTACCTGCTACAAAATACTGTATAAGAGGCAGATGTTGCTGCCATTCTCATCAGGCATCCACCTTCTCGGTGGGCACCAGGCAGCTCCAGGCTGTGCACCCAGACTACTGTGAAAGCTCTAAGCGTGCTACTGAGTGGGTAGCCAAGTGCCAACAAGCATAAAGGCATGGGGGTATTTCATTTTATACACGTTTTACCAACATTTAAACGCAGCTGAGAGTTCCAACCCATCCAATAACCTGTACACAAGATTGTATGAAAGATAAAGGAAGGAAGTTAATTGAGCATCGATAAGTTCATCTAAGAACGGAGCTGGCAAGAGTCTGGTGGTGGCCCTGGCCAGATGCTGCGGCACATGCCTCGGCCCAAGCTGCGCGTTGGGCACCTGGCCCTGCCATCCAATTTAGGCCCTTGCCTTGGCCACCAGGACTGTTTGCCCCTACAAGCTGCTCTGCGATGGGGGAAACAGTCCAGCTTCCACCCAACACTGAGGAATCCCAAAGAGCATGGCCCCTTCCTGGGGCTCTTGGCCATCGCCCTTACAAAGGAGATGGTCACTGTTTCTGCTGTTTGGTGATGCCTGGAAGCAGGACATGCAGACAACCTTGGGAAGCCCAATGCAGAGGCTCCTCCATGAGTGTTCTGCATTGCTGAGGCCCTAGCCAGCACTGGAAAGGAGGCAGAAATGGATCCATGCCCTGAACTTCCACCAAGGTGACAGCCAGGGAGAAATCCCCTGACAGGCTGCCCCACGTAAAACGGTACAAATGAGCCCCTAACCACACCGAGGTAACAGAGGTCTGACCATTGACATTAAACTCCACAAAGTTGTTCCAAAAGCAGTAACAGTGGGAGAACATCCATCCATCCATCCATCCACCCACCCATCTGTGGTCTGGGTGCCCACGGTCATCGGTGCAGGACTCGGCACGACAACTGCAGCCGGGCTGTGACAGTGAGGACTCCCAGCCAGAGAGCGCAGGCGAGAGGGAGCCCTGCCAGCAGCTCACCCCCACGGCTGGGGCTGTCGCTGGAAGTAATGGGATAAGCAGAGAAGAGAGAAGAGAAGAGGAGAAAGCTTCCAGGCCGGCAAGGAATAAACAAAGCACATAAAAAGTTCAGGCCATGCTTTTAAGTGAGTTTTGAGCATTAGAGGATCTTTTCAACAAAAATGAGAATCCAGTATTAAAAAAAAAAAAAAAAGAAAGAAAAGAAGGAAAAAAGAGAAAAAGAGTAGCAAGAACCCACTCAGGTCTCTCCCAGGAAAATGTGTGCTGCGCAGAGCAATTCCCAAACACAGACACCAGTCTCGTTCTCACAAAACCCGGTTGTAAAGCTAACAACTGTTGTGCTATTAAAGTGTCAGATAAGCCAGGCGAAAGCGCCAGCGAGACTCCTGGAGCTTCAAGATGCCCTGGGATCCCTTGGAAACATCGGGTTTGAACGTATCAAGATCTATGAGGGTTAAGGTCAGAGGTAAACGTTATCAGGGTTGCTCTGCCTTTCTCCAGGAACTACAGCTGATCTGTTTGGACAGAAGGACAGGCAGAAGGCAACAGCACCCGTTTCAGAAAGCCACCTACTCTCTCCTGCAAAAGACTTCAGGGAAAGGCACAGTTCACTATATGCCTTCAAAAATCCTACAACTGCTTTCAGTGATGAAAATGTGCAGCTTGTTTCCAATCTAACGTTTTCCCCATTTTCGGGTTGTGCTGTGGCTGCTCCTCGCGGGCAGGAGAGCTGCCTGCTGCCGGACGTCTTGCCCCGAGGTGGCTGCCGGCAGCCTGGAGCCCCTCACCACCCAATTCCCCCTCTCCCCACCACTGAGCGGAGGGGCACGTTAGGACAGGGGGAAAAAAAAAAAGTGAACTAAAGCCAATTAATAAGCGCAGGGAAAATGCAGGGAGGCAGGATGTCATTACCAGAGCTGGAATTTGGCCTGGGTGCCATGGAGATGAAACACAGCAGATGGTTAAGGTGTACACGGGAAGCACGTGCACAGCACCTGACTATAGATTTAAGACCAATTAATACAACAAAAGAGAAAACTTGACAAGGAAGCCAGAGACCTACAAAATGAATAAGTGAACCATGAAAAGGGGAGGCTCTCCCATCAACAACAACAAAAAAAAA
>NW_010565549.1:33078-34868 GCF_000687285.1 Phaethon lepturus | reverse complement strand
GGAAAGAGCTTCCCTGCAATTCAGGGCGAGAACAATAGGCTCCGGTGCCGCAGCACCCCTTCCCGAGGCGCTCGATGTCCTTCGTACCGCTTAATTTAAGGCTCGCAAGCTGCAGCACTCTCAGATACAAGATCCTAACAAATGACTGGGAGAGCATATTCTTTTAAATAATAAACCATGCGTCTCCAATTAAAAGAGCCGGGGCACTACATGGCAGGGACAGGAGCCTTCCCCAGCGACAGCCCGTCATGCAGGAACAGACCCCAACTACGTGGCCCTGCCCCGGACCCAACCCGAAACGGGATCAAGGGACGACAAACAACGGCTTTCTGATGGACGGCGACTGCCCTGAAGCGGCCGTGGTCACAGGCTGCTGGGCGAACACTGGTTAAACCCCTGCGCTACCTTGGAGGCACATAGGTGACCTTTATCTTTGCAGGCGAGAGCAGCTTCGCGCACAAACCTTTCCATTGAATTTTATCTGTGAACTGAAGCCCTGGCCAGGTCAGAGATGAGAAAACAAGCCAGGAGACAAGCCAACACCCCACGGGAATGGGAGCAGGGAGAGGTTAGTGTGGTGCGATTCAGTGCAATGAGAGGAACCCCTGGGCATTTAAAACCCCAGCCGCAAAGGAGAGGAGGCAAGTGTCCCAAGGAGCACCAGGCGCTGGCTTCCCGAGAGCCACCCTCGCCCCGACCCGAGGGCAGCGGTGGGCATTGCGAGAAGGCTGAGCCCAGGCAGCAGCAGCACCCCAACACCCACGGCAGCTCCCCCTCCTCGGGCGGGCTGGCGGGAGCGCAGCTTCCCCTCCAGGTCTGCAAACACAAGGCCCTCCCGCCACTGTATCTGCTATGTAAATCCCAAAGATAAACCAGTCCAGCTCCGCAGGCCACATTTATCACCTGCTTTAAAGGCAGGAGGGTCGGGGCTAAGCCCCCCAGTAAGCCCCACCACCCATGGCAAGCTCAGCCTGGAAGCGACAAGCATTTCGCGGCGTTTTAAGCCCTGCCTTGAAGCCGACCGGCTGAAACTTCACTGACTTCAAAGCGGGAGGGCTTTGCGGAGCCGTGCGGTCCCTGAACACCCTGTGCCCAAGAGCCCTTCCTCTTGTCCGCGGCATCGCGGGTTTGTACGGCGGCAGGCGCGCTCGCGCAGCTGCTGCTCCGCTCCCTGTAGCGCTGAGGAGACACCAGCGCGTTTCCCCGCACCACAAGTGACTTTATAAAACGTCGCGGCTGAGAGGCAGCACCTGCAGTGAGCCCAAGCACAGGCACAAGCTATAAAAAACCTCCCCCCCCCCACCTGATTCCCTCTGTGGCTTTAAGCAAAGCACATAACTTTTCCTCCTTACTTTCTGCACCTGGGAGAGAGTAATATTTACCTACACCAGAAGGGTGTTGAGAGGATTAGTTAATGTTTGCCCAGCATTTTAAAGGCTAAAATATTCTGTATATTAATTCCTAGCCGCTGAAAAGACTGATGTGTACAACTCTCATTAGCTCCAACAGAAAGATTTTTGCTCGAGTCGGGCTTTATTGCTTCAGAAAAGTAGAGAAGCACAATGATGCGGTATTAACGTTGCGAAAAGTGCCTGCAGCGCGCGCTGTAAAACCCCTTCCCTTTTGACTGCCGCCAGCCTCCTGCTCCCGCGCCTGCCTCGCGGAGGTGCACCCACACCCGTTAAACATTAAAGCAGCCCAAATTCAACCACGGGTCTCTGGGGCTCTGCCGGCAGCGCTGGGTAACCCCCGCGGAGGGGGTCCCTTCGCGGGCCCGCGCGGCGGGGAGC
>NW_010565549.1:0-32957 GCF_000687285.1 Phaethon lepturus | reverse complement strand
CGCCCTGAGGGCTGTCAGCTTTAGGCAGGGTCCGTGCAGCACCACGTCTGTCGGCGGATGTGCCAGGGGATGCGCCAGGCGGGTGGGCATCCCCTGCGCTTGGCCGTGCCGCTGCTTGGGCCGCGTCCCCTGCGACCGCGTACTGGGCAGAAAGAAAAAGCGATTGATGAGAACCGGGCTCCGGCGGAGCGCCTGGCAGTCTCAGCGCGCTTTACAACCCGGGACAGCCGCAGTGCTAGGGAAAATATATCGCTGCACATCCCACAAACCAACCCACCCCCTGCTCGGGCCCTTTGCATTCCCAGCGCGGCACCAGCGCCGCCGCAGCATCGTCGTTCCCTCCCTGTGCCCTGGGCACCTTGTTTCCGAGGGCGAGGACAGCAAGGTGCCACCTCTGCTCGGCGTTGCACCCCCAGGCTCGTTTCCCACCACAGCGTGCCCCAGCGCAGGTATCCCATGCTCCGCTCTCACAGGGCACAGGCAGAAATGCCGGCAGCCCTCGGGGGCTCCGAGCTCCCACCTCCAGCAAACGCTGCGGCCGCGTGTGGATGTGCCTTTGTACATTCGTCCCCAAAAGCAGCGCGGCGGGGCTGAGCCCCACAGCAGTGAGGAAGGGGGATGGGGGGCTCACGGAGCCATCCAGAAAGGGGTTTGGTTTTAACTGCTGGTTCACTGCCTGTCGGCAGAAGTATATGGCTGTACAATACGGGAAAGGCTGGCCTCCAGCAAACGCTGCGGCCGCGTGTGGATGTGCCTTTGTACATTCGTCCCCAAAAGCAGCGCGGCGGGGCTGAGCCCCACAGCAGTGAGGAAGGGGGATGGGGGGCTCACGGAGCCATCCAGAAAGGGGTTTGGTTTTAACTGCTGGTTCACTGCCTGTCGGCAGAAGTATATGGCTGTACAATACGGGAAAGGCTGGAAGAAAGTGTTTGAAAATCAGGCTAACCCACGCCCAGACTCATGAAAGAAAAACACCCCAAAGAAGTCCTCCACCAGCCGCACGCTTTCGGGGCAGGGAAGCAATTCTGAAGCCCAAGAACAATGGGGCAACCTTTCCCCACTTTCTTTGGGCAAAGGTAAAAGACCTCCCTGCGGAGGTGTCCAAGCCGGGGAAGCCACTGAATGAGAAGCCCCGGACAATAAAGCATCCCCCTGCGCCTTCAGCCGCCCTGTCCGACAGCGCTTCCCAACCTTCATCGCTCCTGCCTGCTGGCAGCGCCGGCGAGTCTCAGCCCTCAGCAGCAGGTCACTGTGCAAATCCCTGACCAGAGGCAACCGAGGGCTCCCTGCCAGCTCTGGACCGCGCGCTCCCCGCGGGCGGTGGGGCAGCTCAGAGGGCTCAGTTGTCCTTTCCAGAGAAGCCCCTCTGCCCCCATCACTCCCCGCCTCTCCTGCCTTGCCCGACTTCCAGGAGGGCAGGCGGGGGCCAAGGCACTGCAGACGGCTGCTGAGCAAAATCAGAAGCACAGACTGAAACATGACTAATTTCTAACACATCACAGCCTGCGAGTCATTTTGCTTGTGAGTCTAAATCGCTCTCTGCCGCTTTCATACCAGCTTGTTTCAAGGGTGAGTAAGCAGACAGTGGCAGACACGACTTTTATTATTCCCAGAGCTTTGAAGTTGTACCATTTCACTGTGGTTAGCTGACTGCATCAGCCGTTTGTAGTGGCACGTTTCGAAGAACTCAGCAATGATGCATAGGTAGCCAGACCGAGCGGAGCTGGAGCTCAGCGTATTCCACTGACGGTATTTCATGGTGACTCACTAGTTGCCCACCCTCTATTCTTCATTGTTTTTATCCCATCATTTTTTTTTTCAATATTCCTGACAGCTTCCAAGACGGCCCTTTCACAGACAGAGGTCAAGGGCAACAAAAACCGCTTCGAGCTGCAATTGAAGCCCCTTTCTGCTAAATTAGCAGCGCCTGAGTTAAAATAGACTTTGTGATGAATATCCTTGAAGACTAAACAACACCACTTGAAGAGGGAGAAATATGGAAAAACTATTCAAGCTACACCAGTGTGAGCATTTTAGGTATTTATACATGTGTATATACTCATACATATGCAAAAGGGTAAACACAGAAACATGCATCTATTAGATGAGAAAGTGAAACCTCCAGCATTTTTGAGTGACTCATTTAAAACAGCTTATTACATAGATATTTTTTATATTTAAAAATACAGCACTTGCACATATTTTTGAGAGAGAATTGTATGTTTTATTTCCAACCCAAGTTAAACTGCTATGGCCTTTTTTCTCCTGCTGCTCCAGAATTCCACATCTCTCATCTACATTTCTACATTTAACCACTTCTAACTTGAATGATGGATCATCAAGACGACTCTTTGCATAGCACAAAGCAGCACAGTTTGAAAGCGTACAGTATTTTTAGCTGCAAAACCCACGTCAACTTCGGCAGAAACGCGAACCTTTTGTCAACTGGAGGCATCACAGCCACTTCCCCAGGGGAAGGTGGCACCACAAACACCAAAGCCTAAGCAAAAGCGCTGGCCTGTAATTGTGGGGTTATTTACACAGGCCAGTTCAAATTCTACTTTTAATTCCAGCGCCAAAAGTTTAGGGCTTGATGAGGCTGACTGCATTTATGGCTCATTTCAGAGTCCAAGGGTCCAGGCCAAGATGAAAGGCCGGGGCAGAGCGGGGCAATGCCCCACATCTAGCGTCGCAGAGGGTGAGGGCTCTGGCGGTGGGGAGAGGAACTGCCAGATTCGGTTCCCAGCAGCGCTCGGCCCTTTTGGGTAACCTCGGATGTGTCATTTAGCCTCCCACTGACTCACTTTCTCATTCGTACCGCGGAAATAACACCACTTCTTTATTTCGTAGGAGTTTTGGGCAGATATATTTTAACCCGGTGTCGGAATCCGCTCGAGAAGCGTAACTAAAATAGAGATCAGTTACAATCTAAAGAAATGACGCAAGCAAGGGCTGGGAGGAAGGAACGAGATGTACGGTACAAAGGCGGGGAGCTCTCCAGACCAAGCTGATTTCTCATATCACCTCGGGATAGTTCAGAGCGAGAGCTGTGGCTCCCCGTACAGCACGGAAAATTCCAGGGACCGAACGGTTTCCCCTAAGGTTAAGGCTCGCTTTGCAAATGCTGTTTCCCTTCTCTCCCCACCGCACTCAACAGGGCTTGGCCATCAGCTGAAGCACAGGAGAAGCGCAGATCCTGCATTAGGCTCCCGACTGGGTTCCCACTCCCCGGAAGCTCCTCGGGTCCCTTCAGAGGCTCCGCAGTGCCTTCGCCTCCTGGTCAGGAAGGACCAGCCGCCTGGCTCCCACATCCCTGCCGGGGGCTGCTCAGTCACCCGGGAGGGAACCGAAACACAGCACCTCTTCCCACGAGTCTGGCACACCCTCTGCCCCCCACCGCAGCCTCCTTCTCCCACAAAGGCAGGGAACCCCACCTGAGTCCCGGCCAGACAGGAGTTTGAACCCCCGGGCCGTGCCAGACTTTTAGAACGATGTCATGTTTTGGCATGTTAGACATCTGCGTGACCCAGATTCTTCTACCTAAGTGTGAAGCGGGTGCAAGGGCAGGTCCCAGCCCTGTTATGCTGGCAAGGTCAGATAGCTCTGCGTCTGCCACCCAGGGCAAGCGGAGCCGGGCTGCCTGGGCCAGTGTGCCTCGCCGCTTCGTGCTCTGCATCACCACCCCGTAACGTAAACGCGGTAACTACCGCAGAGGGATGTGCATGGTTGGATGAGATTTTAAGACAAGCGACCTCACAGCCCCGTCCCCGGCGCAAATGTTTTGCTCCAGGCGTGACATGGCTGACCACAACCCCCCTCCATCCTCCACACGTTTTGGTGGGTGAGCCAGGGGAGGTAACAATACTTCTCTTTTTTCACAGAAGACAAAGCTGCGGAAGGCACCGATTCCCATGGCAACAAAGGCAGAGAAGAGGTGTCCCAAGATGTGATTTGCTGTCACCATACCCACCTCACGGCAGATAAGGACAAGCGATAGCTCTGAAAGGAACAGTTTCCATGGGACCCTTCCCAGCGAGGGCGCAGGATGACAACCCAACCGTCTGCCACAGCTTTCGGTGTCGAACAGGCCTGACTGGTAGAGAGCAGCAAAGGCTGCCTGCCTCCACCTCATACTCTCCTGAGTATCTTGTGAACAGTGCCCTCCGCGTCGCTCTTGAAGCCTGCCTAGCCCTAAGCGAGCCACGCTGCTGCTTGCTAATCCACTTACCCAGGCAATTACACTGGGATAGCAGCCTGCAGAGAGCCACGCTCAACTTCGCAGCTCAGCATCGTCCTGGGTTCTTTTTAATTCACGGAGCACTATCTTAAGCTATGTTGAAAGCTCCTTACAGAGCACACATTTGTGCCTTGGTAGTGCGTGCTATGTAAGTGCATTTCCTTCCAGCACTTTAATTTATCATACTTCTCCCCTCCCACCCCTGCCCCTTCAGTTCCCCAGGGAAAGTTAGTGAATTTATGCAGGAACAAAGTCACCTTGAGCTTTAATCCACACCCCAGCAGAAGGAATAAGTCTGTCGGCAATCGCATCCACCCACTCTGCAACTGCATTACAATGCTCACTTTGTTAGCAGAGAAAATACCGTCTCCTTTTCTAGTCCTGGAGACAAGCTACCACAAAAGCCGGAGCAAAACAAACGGACTGGGGACCCATGAAGGAGGAATCCAGCCCTGCATGCTTGAGGCAGAACAGGTAGACTGAGGTAAAACAGCGGGAGTAGGAAGGAAAGAGCAAGTCAGGCAAACCGAGTCGTTGTCTTACGACAAACCCTCCAAAACAACTCCCTGCTCCCTCCCTGTGTAAGAGGGGAAGCAGCTGAGGAAACTGCGGTCAGAGAAGCCACACAGAACAGGCAGAGATCCTCATCCAGCTGATAGCAAAATAGTGGCCAAAGCAAGTGGCAAAGTACAGCAGAACCAGGCAGGTAAAGCAATCTGGATTTTGCCATCTAGGAGCAAAGGCCAGAGTCCCTCAGAACCAGGGCGACAGCCAGCTGCTGGGGCCATGGATCCATATTCCCTCAACGCACTCCGCCTTCCCTCAGGGAAATCAGCCCTGACGCTGCCTGAGCACACGGGGCCAAGACACATACAGTGTTTAAGAAAGGGCCTGGGAGTTCCAGTAGCCCGAAACACCATCGCAGATGCACACAAAGCTAAGCAGCGGAAAGCCACCTCCAGCAGAGACCCTACCAGCCCCGCAGACGTGTGCTAATTCAGAAGTCACTTGTTCTGGCGCGACGCTGACGCGTGCCTGCTGCTGCAGGCAGGGCTCCCACCTTTGTGTCTCTCCCCACGTACAGCTCCTTTGCATTCAACAGCAGGAGCCGCAGCCGCCTGTTGCCATCTGCCCTACTTGTTGCCATGCCCTTGATAAGAAGTCCTGGGATGAACCTGCCTCTGACGGGAAGAAGTGAAACCTTAATATTCCCAGAAGGATGCAAGAGTTACAGCAGAGGGCAAGGAGGCTGAAGAAGAGGTGAATGGATAGTGGAGCCAGCCCTGATGAAATTGCCTGTCGGATACTCCCATCCTTCCAGCTGAATAGCACAGTCAGCTATTACCCAATTGCTTTGTCATCTTTGGCACCCGCTGCAGGCAAGCACCAGCTTTTGTCAGCCCAACGTCGCTTTTCTCTGCCACGTACTCCAGAGCAGTTGAGTGAGTTTCTGGAAACTGGTCCCACCTGACAAACGGGAAAATGAGTGAGGATGTAGGAGTCCTCTGAGCTAGTGTAGGAATCTAGGAGCCCGGAGAAATCAACCCATCCCAAATCCCCAGTACTTTGCTTACCACATTATAAGGAAAGAAGATTTAAACAGCACATCTAAGTAAACTCATCCTTATCTGCCCTCATTCCACTGGTACACTATGGATTATATTGTTACTTACATGGTCCACAAGGACAAGAGGTGGTGGTGTATGGATTTCCTACCCTTCACAACTGAGCACCACCACCACCAACGGACACAGACTTCATCAGTTCACCTAGAGGTCCATCAACTGCCATCTGCTGCTTTAAAAACTATTCAGAAACAAGAAAGGCTGTCCTCAAACAGTTTGCCTGGGCTTTTGTAATCTCAGGCAGAAATCTTCCTTCTCCTGGCAGTAACCTGAAACCTAACAAGAGAGACACAAAGCTTACTATCTGCTCCCATGCTCCAGGAGTACTTTTGGATTGTATGCGGTTCCAGAGAAGGCCAAAGGAGGCATTCCAGGAGAACCTCCAGAGGTCCAGACACGTACACAGACATGATCACCAGTGCAGGAGAACCAAAGGGAACATTCACAGCAATTGCACACATTCTTCTTCTTTGCATTAGTCTAAGTATTCATCTAAGCAACTCTCATTTAAGAAAGGCTTTAATAGAAGCAAGATACTTTCATGGGCCTGTACATAACACACACACGCCCCAGATCCAACCCCACAAAATGGCCTAAGAGCTTGTATTTACAGCCTTCAGAGAACAGTAGGCTGTTTACTAAAAGGATTAGATGAGGCTTGACAAAGATGTAGGAAGGTGGGCATGCTGTGCCTTAGAAAACTTTCACAGTATAGAACCCAAAACATCCCTGTAGGCACTTTCAGTTAGAAAAGAATGGGGGCGAAATTGCAAGTAGGTTTGGCAGAGTACTTCAGGCACCGCTGGATAGAGGGCAAAATTACACACAGTGGTGCATCTGAGACATCCCTGAACAGCCAGTGCTTTTACTGGTGAGATCTGTGGGACTACCTCGAAATACTTTCTCCTTTTAGCTCAGGGAGAAAACAAAAACCCTTAAAACATGCTGCTGCTTCTCCCCCACTTCCCTGCTGAAGGGAAAGCTGCTCTTCTGGGTTTGGTGAGGACAAGAAGCTCATGTGCTCTCTAAGGCTGCCCAGCACTGAGAGCAGAAGCCCAATTCTTTCCCTCTTTGGAGAGCACAGTGATACTGCCACCAGGCAGACTTTGTACCATTGGGTTCCAGAGCTCTGAGAAACCCAGGATGCAGCACACTGAGAAGCTTTATGGGGCTGAGGCACACCTTTTCTTTCATAACCAATTTGATCAGACAGTCTGTCACATCCTGGGCTACAACCAAACACCCAGAGGTCGGTTCCTAACGCGCTTCCTTTGCACTCTGGAGTTAATTACGACACTTCTGCTTGCCCAGACATTGTGCTCTGGAGGTCGCAGTCAGGCTGGTGCTGATGGGGACTGCCCCATCAGCGTTTTCAAACAGATACTCAAGCAAGGCTCTACTCCTTCGAGTACTTCCAGAGTAGCCTGGAAAGTTCCTCATGAGTAGGGGGGCAAAAAAAAAAGGTGACAGAAAAGGGGTAAAAATATGAGGTGTTACTTTTCTTGACGAATGGCATCATAGCACCACCAAACTACTTGGGAGTTGAGGGACCAGAACATGCAAGCAGGGGGGCTTCTCTGGCAGTTCAGTATTGTGCTCAACTCTGAATTTACGGTAAACTATAAAACACAAACACAATTACAAAGTTCCCCACGGTGTCAGTTTAAACACAGCTAAGCATAGGTGTGTATTTGTGTTTAAAGAAACAAGCCACAGGAGAGAAGGCACAGCAGGGCCAGCAGCCACATGGCGTATTTCATTTCAAGGGAAGAACACCTGACTTCTACATGCAGATTAACAAATAAATACATAAAACCAAATATACGTTCTGGCTTCTCTAAGACCATTAATTACACTGTTATGGGCATCTCTGTTAGGGGAGCCTCACAAAGCTTCTCGTGAGACTCATCAGGAAGAATGCCAAACCACCATGTGTGGGAACACGGTCCCCTTTTAGGTTGGGATGAGGGTTTGGTTTCAGCATTAGTCAGGGCTCAGGTCTTCACAGCAGTTGAGTGAAAAGCAGCTGCTAGAGCTAGGCCTATGATGAGAAGGAAGAGAAGCACACTCAGCAGAACCGCATTGAGAAGAATGGAATAAAGCACACAGAAGAATTAGCCCAGATCAAGTCAAACTAAGTTTATTCATATGAGATCAGTTTGGACGCAGATCGGATTGAAAAACCTTTCTCCAACCGAGCACCTTAAGGAAACACACAGAACCAAAAATCCAGGATGACGACAACAAAACAAGCCTGAAGTCAGAGGCACGCCTCGCTAATTGAGGGTGGCCTCAAAGCACCACCACACACTCACACGCGAGCTGCCGGGCAGCTTGTGTTCGCTGCGCTCGCAACACATCTGACGCTTCTGAAGAGGGGACAGAACAGTTTACAGGAAACCATTTGTTACAGGGGCCTGCCTCTCCTCCCCCTGAGCCCAGCCACATCCCTTTCTCACCCCACCTTTCACGAGAAGCTTATCTAGCGCCCAGACGGCCAGCCAAAAAGCTCACCCAGGTTGGAATTTGAAACCACAGATTCTCAGACACTGTGGCTGGGGCAAACGGTGCCGCCATCAATTTTGGAACTAAATTTCAGTGAGTTTGGATTCTATGTGTACATGGGCTAATGAGTAGCTTGGGATGTGAACACTAACCCCAGGGCATAATTTTGAGAACAGGATGATAGATTCTCAGTCTCCTGCTCTAATTATACAGGCAAAAACTGGAATGGGAATGAGAATGAGAAAAGACAAGAACAGGATTCAGGTCCCTCATCAGCTTAATGGCATTGTTTTCCCAAGCACTGAAATTTTTCAAGGGTTAGAAAAAATGCAAGAATCACCTCCACCAAGATAGAGATTCTCAAAAAAAAAAAAAAGTATAAAATGGAGCAACTGAGTTTCACAGTAAGCAAAGCTGTGCACAGAGCTGTCATTGCAGAAGCAGCAATCACCAAACAACCATTCAATACAGTAGAACCGTAAGGCACTAATAATGTTCCACTCATTACAATCAACACGACTAAAAATTGACATTCATAAATTTAAAAAAAATAAAATCACTGTACATTTTTAAAAGGCAACTTTTCCCACTTAAAAAGCTTCAAATTTTCATCTTCAAGAATTTTCCTGCTCCCCCATCCTGGCATCACTAACTAGTTAGATTAAGTGTTTGGTCAGAAGTTCTGCTCGTTACCACATACCTGTTTTACAAGGAAACATCCCAAGGCCTAAGCAGAAACCAATTTGTTGAGAAGTTACTCAGCAATCTCATTAACATCACCAACAAATGTTAGAGGTGTCAGTCAGTCACCCTGCTTACCACCGTACCGCAAAATACTCAAACACAACCATAGTAAGTGCAGTCACGTGTTTCTAGTGCTGACTTGCATCTACCTTTCTCTTCAAGATACAACTCGAGCTTTAAAACCTTGGAGCTTGAGGTCCCCTCTGCAGCCATAGGCAGAGGAGCACGTGTGAAGACAGCAGCACTTGCTCATTGATGCTACTCTACAAGTACGCTTCAGTCCCTGTCTGGAAGCCCGTGTCCGAGAGCAGCCAGGTCTCTTAAATTCCTTTCATTCCATACTGGTTCTCCTTTACTAGAGACAAGCAATTGCCCAGTGAGTATGAAAATAGTGACACCAGCTTTCTTCAGAGGGCCACCTGACAGTCCCATTTTGGTCAGTATTGATCAGAGTTCAAATAGCAAAGCAGTAGTGAAAGTATTTGTGTCCCATTACTGATCCTCAAAGCCGTTCAAGGATCCCTTAGACACAAAGGATCTATTAAGGCTTATTCTCAGAGATCACAGTAAAGTATTGCACACTCTTTGTCTGCTTAAATAGTTAAAAACTGAAATCTCATTTCCCAGAGATTAGTAATATTATTATTATTATTAAAAAATGCTAAAAACAAATATGGAGGTAACTTCTCCATGTGAACTTACTAGAATATGTGACAGTTATTAGCTCGGGATAGCAGAGGTCCATCTGTGTGGAGATCTAGCAACAGCCTTTTTTAAACAACTGGACAGCGCAAATTCCAGATAATTAATTTTGCCCTTTCTAAACTGTAAAGTGATTGTAAATTTAGACTACCCATGAAATGCACTGTATGATTTCACCAGCACAACAGAGCATCACAATTCATTGCAAGACAGCCTCTCCACCGTCAGTTTTAAACAGTCAACCTTTGGTCAGGAGATCCAGAAATAAATAAGAAAGGGTATATAGCAGTGAGCCCACCCAACAGAAGACCCTTGTGTGACTGCTGACATGGAAGAGTCTGGTAGGCCAGAACAATCTGCCAATCCCGTGGATTGTCTAGCTTAGGTCAGCAGCTCCATGATGCAGGTGGTCTCAGGACGGGCATTTGGTACTTCACTATTGAGCTCACAAAGGCAGGTCAATCAAGTCCTGCAGAGCCATTTTGAATTAGTCCAAACCTGGAGGATATAAGAAGCAAGTCTCCCAGAGTTTTGATTAGTGTCCAGAATGTCAGGTCCATACAACAGTCCTTCCAGAGGCAAGCAGAAGTCACTCAGCCAGCATTCGCAGGCGCCGCTCATGCAGAAGCAATTTGATCTCCCTCACTATTAATGGTGAAATGAACAGGACTGTTGAACTCGTCTGTGAAAAGAAGCATATCCAGGACAATTAGCACAGAGCAACCATAGCTGCAGCCATTCCGCACTCCAATGTGCATTCAAGGCCTACCCCAGAAAGATACAGGCTAAGAGAAGCGATGACAAAGTGGCACAGCAGATGGAAGGACTGAGCTTGCAGGAAAGCTCATACGATTTCAGCTGTCATGATCTTCTCTTCATAAAGATGATGAGCTTTTCACCTCCTCAACAGCCCTCCTCCTGGCCACCTCTGCTGCCTACCAAAGTGGCCTTTTCCCTTGTCAGCACAGATGCAAAGACTATTCCTGGCACTTCCAGCAGGGAAGAACGAGTGAACCATACAGCATTTACCACTGTGGCAATGCTGAGGAGGAGATCAGGGCCCGAATGGTCTTCTCCCCCAGTTGTATACCAGGGGAAGGCATTTTCATTTTAGTTTCAAGATCCTCATCACTCCTTCCACTAATCTTCAAGGGCTAACAAACAAGCAGCTTAACTTCATCTCCCTGAAAACATTAGGAACTACATACCATGGAGATGAAGGAGGAAAAAGTCCTGCCTTGGAAGACAGTCAGGTGGTATGAGCTTTAGGAAATGCACACAGGTATTTTAAAGCAAGTATTTTTGTGCCTCTGCCACAATCTTAGTTCCTGTTGGCCAACAGGAACGTCAAGGATCCAAAAAATGAACCCAGTTGATTTAGACACCCTGAGGCAAAGGCACACCATAGATCACTTTGAGAATGGCATCAGCGTTCGCAGCTGCTGCAAATAGATTGTATGTCTGAGTCACAATTTTCATTCTGACAAAAACATTCTATTGCAAGTTGAACGTTGACAAAGAATTTTTAAAAAGGAGATTTCTTACCATTAGAATAAAGAAATAGAAAACCCACATCCATCCCAGGTTCTCCTGGATCAAAGACACTAGATACTAAAAAGAAAGGGGAAGAAGAAATTATTCAAACTGGGAAGATAAGCGTGACTTTCAGGCATTACTCTCTCATTTTCTAGAATTTGTGGGCTGTTAACACTCCATACAGAGCTGATCACAAAACCTTCCAGCTGATCTTTTCCTGTCAGAAGAGATGAGTCAGGACAGCAGCCTTTCTGTATAAAACCCACAGCCTCAGCAAAGCAGAGATACCATCCTGAAGCTTTACAGTAACTCATAGCAGCATAAAGACAGAACTGAACTACAGTTTCAAATGGTGACAAATTGACTCCACTGAATACGAGGTTTTTGCACAGAACACTGGGCCGTAAGTGGATGTAAGTACCCTCAGAGAACTAAAAGCTTATAGAATGGCTTATAAATTACACAAGACGCATTTTCAAGAGCTGTGCAACCACTAACTACTTAACCCTTCATCGTAGGCAAGACACTTGAGACTACAGTCTGTTCTGAACTGCATCCCAGTTCAATAGGACTACACAGGCTACAGAAGAAAATGTATTCCCTGTTAGCAGATTTATATTCAGAAGCTGTACAAGAGCCTCCCTTCTTCACTACTGGGTATATTAGCACAAAACAGGATCTGAATTTCTAACATGTTCATTGTGCATTTGCTGTTATTCACACACCCCCAGAATGACATCATGGCTGTCTCTGGTGAAATAAATATAATGTTAGAATGGGAGGCAGGTGGAATTTTTCAGAACTAAAGACCCAATTTTTATGATGATGTAAGTTTGAATGGTATGTGTGGGGGAAGACAGAAACACTGTAGACAATGCAAGAATAACACTGAGTGTAACTGCGCACTTTAAGATGTCCACAAAGCACTTGTAATGTTCCACATTTCATGGAGCTAAGCAGCATCTTTCCTGTGAAATAGAGACTCAACGATTGTATTTATCAGGCAATCAATGGCACATACAAACCCAAATCCCTTTCCAGAAAGGAAACTTGTATGCCTTGCCTGCATCCTTGGTATTTTACCCGTACTAGAGGACGCCTGGAATAAAACTGGCTCTGATCTTTCTACTAAATCCCCCCCTCCCCAAAGCACCTCTGTGTTCTTCCACATAGTTAACGCTTGTATTTGAGAAGAAAGAATGCCCCCAGTGGGCACACTGTCAGCTTCCTTTTCTGCAACAGTCTAGTCTTCAGACTTCTGGCAGCATACTGCAAGGACTATCAAAGCAAGTGGTGCTGGATTTACAAGGTGTAAAAGACATCCATAGATAAAAAGGGGAACCGCAAATAAGAGCAAATTTTAAGTTACTTTATAAACACTGTAACATTCCTAATAGGTATTCTAATTTTACTCAGTTAATACAGGTAAACTTTTCTATAAGCAGATTACTATTACCTTTGAACAAAAAATCCCAAATAAACTTCAAAGTATTTTCTTTTCACTCTTTGTGAAGGTGACCTTTACTTGCTTTTTGGAGTTCAGGATATGAAAGCCTCTAAAATCCACTTGAATTATGAAAGTGCCATAACATTGGCACTATGAATACTTAGTTTAGTTCTTAATTAAGTTGCTTCCACTGAAAGCTTAACACACACATGTTCCCTTAGTTCTTTCTGAAAGAAATAAGTGACTAAAAAAAAACCCACCAACCCTCTCTCTCTCTTCATGCAACTTTGGATTGAGGAATGAGCTAACATCTCTAACTACAACAGACTCTTTGCCGCCTTCCCCAGACCTCTAGTTTCCACTGGTAGCCTCACCTGGCCCACTGCAGCACCAATGCTGCCAGTTCCATCCACAATTCCTGTGACTGTTGCCAGAGCCTCGCTGCTGCCTTTCACGAGATCCTGACGCCCCAGGTCAGCAGAAATTGCAGAACTGATCATGTTAGAAGGGCCTCCGATGAAAAATCCTGTAAGTGACAAGAAAACAGCCTTGGTGCAAAACAAGCATGAGGACAGACTCTCAACAGAGCATCTTCAAAACACAGCTTTTCTACCATGTAAAGCTCAGGAAAAGGACTAAGTCTAGGGACTGTGATCACAGAATAACTGTAGGTAGAAGTGTATCCGCACAGCTGAAGCACAGGGCTGTGGCACACCTTGGGCACCTGGATTACGCACACAGAAATTACCAACAAGCACATTTTCATCCAACAGCAAAAACGAGGTAATTCGCTGTGGCACACTCCACAAGAAGAGTCAGGACACACCAAACTGAATACAGACAGCTACTTTTGAACAGCATGTATATACAATACAAAACCTCAATATGAAGCAGATTTAAACACGCTTCTACTTTGGAGTAGTATACCCCCATGCTATTGCCTCAATCTCCAGGGATTGGTGAAGGAGATGGAAGGCAAAAAAAAAAATGCAACAGGACAGAGTTCTGAAGTAGGAGTGTTTGAAAAGAAAGGCTCTATTCATGCAGGCTAATCTTAATCCCATACACAGCATAGTATGTATGCTGTGTAGCATACAAAGCTTATGACCTCTCAGCACATAGTGCATTTGGGGTTCTGACAAACACCCTCAAATTTGAGCTGCAGCTCACAACTTTGCGATAGATATACTTCCTCAGATACCAGATCACTGCTAGGTATTTTGGCATAAATCCATCCTCATCATACTGAGCCAAGGCAGACCCCTTTAGTTCCAAGCCATTATTCTATACAGTCTATATTCTACACCTCTCTCTAAGAAGGCAGTTTTCCTACAGCTGTATTCCAAAAGTAACAGAAATTGGGCCCCAGCTTTTACTCTTTCTGCAAAGCCAGCAGAGATGGCAGCACACACAAATACATTACCACCACCTGAGGCTGGTGTTACGGATTTTTCTGTAATGTATGTATAGGTCTACTAGCACAACAGTGGCATTTGATACCTGTAATTGCCATGATCACAGCATTGATAGGTTTGCTGTTTGGAGAACCTGCAAGAGAAAGACCAGATGAGTGTAAATAAAACAAATTAACTTGAGAAAGCCTTCTTTCTCAGGATCAGAACGAAGCATGCAAACATCTAGTTTGAACTGCTGCTCAATTAGCTACATAGTGACAACAATAACTGCTATTTGACTAGAGACTCCTACAGAGATTAGTCTTACTGCAAAGGCATTTAGAGACTAAAGACCTCAAAGTTTCCCAACAGCACTTTACAGTAGAAAAGTCACCTTTGCCATTAAAATCTTGTGCCCTACTTCTATATCAGATTTGACTGGCTCTAGGTTCCAGCCCTTGCTATGCCTCTTTCTACGGCATAGAGCTTGCATTTACCCTCCTCAAAAGTCCATTTAAATAGTAATAGAATACTCCTTCTGTCTCTCTGGGGAAGCTAGACTCTACTCAATCTCTACCACCATAAAGTATTCAGCACTTGAATCACCCTTCCACTTGTTCTGAATTTTCAAAAATCTTCTTTAAAACACAGAGGTTATATCTGGAGAGGGTAATCTAGCAACTGCCTAAACACTGCTGCACAATAAAGTAAAAAAATGCACAAACCCCATATCTTCACTCCTCCTTACAAAGCCATGCTTGAGTACCTACAGGGTCTGCTTGCCTTTCCAGGAATAGCACCACACTGTGTACACGCAGCTGGTTTTCCATTACAGCCTCTCAGTGCTTTTCAGGCACTGCTTTCCCCAATACCTCACTTCCAGGCATCGCCCAAATTCCTTACCCACTGCTTCAACTTAGGGCTCACACATGGTCAAGTTACCATGCATAAGGCAAGTTGCAGCCCTCTTCACATACTCTCAGGCCATTATTACTCTTATGTACAAGATGCTATGAGCATGAAAAGGTTTCCTGGTTTGGCTAATGGAAATTTAATTATCACACTGCAGTAACTTTCACCCACCTTAAATTGCCTGTCTCAGCCTTCTGCAACTAGCTGGACAAGACACTTGGACCTCCGGCTGCTCTGCTATCTAGAACAAACTTCAAACTTTGCCAGCAATAATTTTATATTTGCTTCCAATTCACTTTTGAAAGTAATGAGTTAGCACAACAGCCTACAAAACTCCACCGAACTCCATCAAACCCAGTCCTTGCTATTTAATGATTATACCTTATTGACCTTACTCTTGAGACCTTCTGAGTAAGCCAGCATGCTTCTGAAAGGCACACTTTACTGTTTGCATCCAGCTCTGGCAGCTATTTCTGTCCACAGATCTCAAAGTGCTCTATAAACGCCAGTCTGTATCGCCACCCCATTTTGGAGGAAGAGACAGAGAAGGGAAATTACATCTCAGTGAGTTAAAGCACTCTGGTACCATAGGACACCATGTCTGAAGACACAAAACTGTTACCCTTAGAAGAGCTTCATAGATGTTTCATGGAAATGAGATCTGCCTGCCTCCTATTCAGTTTTCCTGACAGACTCCTTTCAATAACCAATCACCGAGACCTGTTATCTATTATAAAAGAGGCAGAAATGCTTCAATTTCACCACTTAGAGAAGCGTAAGTGGTGAAGTCCAAGAGCTTCTGCCTCTTTGTAGTGTACATATACTCCAGCACAGATATACCGCCAGATTCTCTTTCCTCTTACTACGGGGATGCACCTGAGATTTCCTGCTCTGCCAGTTGTGGTATTGATACAATGACAATGCCAAAAATCTCACTGACACTGGAGAAGAATCAGTAGCATAACTCACCAGTACAGGGAAATCCAACCACTCAGCTAATTCTTTTCCACCTCATTAACCAGAGAACAGATTTCTTTCTGTGCAGTGCCACACTTCAGGCAAAATAGACCAAAAGGCATCATCCTGATCCAGAAGCAGTTTCAAGACCAGAAAACATAATTAGAACAGGCTGTGCTCTGGTTCTCTCTAAGAGGTACCGAATTAACCGCTTACCACTGCGCAGCAAAAGCATACTCACGGCTGTATCCAAAAAGAGAGCCTACAGCAAAAACCAGGCTAATTGCTAGCACTGGGGCTCTCTTCTGTAGCACATCAGAAATCAAGCCCTGGATAGTCCCACCTGCAAAAAAAGAAAAACATCGTCAGGCTCAGGTTGCTAACACCTTGAACAAAACTCATTTCACCAAGTGCAGTGGCCTCTTGCCTTCTCATCAATACACATTCTCTCTAAAATCTTGAAAACTAAGTCTCCTGCCCTTACTGCCCCAGACACAGAGAAACAGTAAACTCAAGTGGCTCAGACAGAGCACGGAAAACTGCTCATACAGCTTTCCCAGAATTTTGTTACTACTTTCCTTCTGGCGCGCAACTAGCCAATGCTCCTTTCCTTTTCCTTCCCCTATAGGATCATCACAGCTCTAGGATCACCACACTCTGGATGTAAGCAAGCTTAACATTGTGGCTGGTTTCTTTAACAGAAAGCACAGGAAAAGGCAGTTCTTTTTCACAGGGAAAGCTTTAGCACACAGGGGCCTCACATTCCCCGCTGTCTCACCTACTTAGGGTAGGTGCAACTAATTGCAACAAATGCCAATAGCTGATAAAAGTCACCTTATGTATCATTGCTACCTCTGTAGGAATGGCTCTGCTGGTAAAAAAACAGAACATTGAGAAAGCCTTACATAGAAAAGGCCACAGAGGCAAAAAAAAACTGACCCTGAACAGACCAAAACAAGGATATCTATTCTAGGAAACCTAACTGGACAAGGTAATAAAGCAAGAAACTGAGCACAGGAGAGTGGAAATCTAAACACATATACAATATGTTCTTTATTCTGGAGGAACAGGGTCAGATTTTGCAGCCAGCAGAAACAAGTGCAATTACATTTTTTTTCTGAATATAACATACTTGTGCCTACTTTGCTGAGATCTGCGACAAGCCTGTTCTCAAAATTACAGGATAGAAGGGACAGTACAGAACCCGGTGAGTTCAGATATAAACTCTCCTTCAAGGGTACCTGTCAGAAAGCAAGTAGCAAGCAGCAGGGACACCACTTTGTACATGGCACTTTTCAAGAAGTCCTAATGAGTAAAGAAAAATGCCCACTGAGGGTAATGTCCAAGAATACAATAGTGTCCTTTACATTTTATGTAAACTCTTTAGGGGGCTCACATACCCTGTGTTTTAGAAAAAAAACAAAACAGCCAAGCAACCACATACATAACTAGACTTTTTATATATTCAGTAAACAGCTAGATCCCACTGAACATGACTGTTCTGAGCTCCATTTACTGTCTTACATTTTCAAACACTAGCAGGGCAACTGCAGGAAGGTATCACTCACTTGTTTACTCACCTATGATTCCTCCCACATCATACCAGATTGAGAGCTGGTCAGCTTCTGCTTCTTTCCATCCAAAGTTGTTGCTGAGGTAGAAGGGCAGCCAGAAGAAGAATGAGTAATTCACCAGTTTCAAGCAGGCATAGGCCAAAGAGTACTGGAACAAAGAGAGGGCCAGCAAGCAGTTGGCAACTTGAGAAATGCAAACAGTGTTTCTGCTTCTTTCCATAAAGCTCTGCATCCAGCTAAAGCTTTCAGGGGGAAGCGCTTCTGCATTTCATGTAAGAAGGCAGCATTATGAAAGCTTAATGCTGAACACCAAAGGGAATCCAGGAATACGAAAATCACTGTCAAGAAGGTTATTTTCTTTTCACTGAATACAATGGGTTAAAACAACTTTCAGTGTAATCTTGAGAGGAAATGACACCAGGCTTCAAAAAAATGAAAGAAATCTAATTCACCTTCTGAAGAAGGGGGGAGACAACCATGTGACACGAAACAAGCTCGAAATTTAGTCATCTGTGCATCATGCTGAGAAAAGTTATGTGAAGTAGTTTTGCGCTACCTTTTGCTGCTCAGAAAGCTCATCTCCTTACAGCACCAGAAGAGAAAGCCTTGTTCATAATCCCCAGGCAGGTATTCCAGGATACAAGATAAAAGGTTAAAAAAGCTAAGCACATGCTTCCAAACCCAACAGCTGAGACAACCTCCTGCTTCTGGCTGCTGTGCTCAAGTTCTCCTTAGCTATCAGGAGCTCTCCTTCTTTAGCACTTTCATGTGTGCGGCAAAGATCTGTTCCCTGGGACTGCTGGCTCAGCATGCAGAGGGATGAGGCACAGTATTTCAGTAAGGCCTCCTGATAAACACTGACACAGTAGTTCAAGGAACCCATATTTGAAGAGGTAAACAAGGATGAAGGCAGAAAAAACAACCTGTTAGAATCACAGCTTTTGAGATTGTAAGCACGCATTTGTCTTTGAATTTTGAAAAGGAAATCTTTTTATATATTAAACTGCACAAAATCACCTCTTCTGAATTTTTATTATTTTAATAGATACATCTTTTTTAGCTGCATTATTAATGCTTTTTCACTCTTACAGGACACAAACTAATCTCCACCATACATGTAAGACACAGGGATGTTTGGTTGTTTTCCTGCCTCTGGGTATGAAAAGTGCACTGTACAAAGCAATGTTTATTGCAACATGCTTAGAAACTGTCTACCAGATTGAGTGATTAAACATTGAATTTCTAGAGGTTCAGGGGAAAGCTGTCTGTACTAAAGCTCTTCCATCATATCAAGCAGCAGGAAAAGAGAGGAACTACAGAAAAAATGTCAAATAGTGTCTTTGTAGAATCTTGACATGGCTTTGGAGGTTGTCTCAGTATTTGGTCTCTCACTGATCTGACATAGTGTCCTGGTTTGGCTGGGCACTGATCTGACATCGAAACAAAACTCACAGATCCAGGCATTCATGTTGCTGGGTTAATGCACAGAACACGTCCTCAAAATCCCAAGTACAGAAACAGCAACATCAGTTGTATAGTACCTCCTTATGTTCTGGCCAATGAAAAAAAGTCACACATCAACTGAGGCAGCTTCCATCATTAAGAAATTTTGCCTGAAGGTTCTTTGTACATCAGCCCGTTCTTAGCACCACCAAAACCGAGCCATAATTTATACAGTATTTAGCCATATTAGGAAAGAACTCGAGATGCGTACGCTTTCTTTTGCCATCCCTGAACCAAGGTCTTAATAACAGAACTGTGGTTGCCCCGCACTCTGAACACCAACAATGCCCCCCACCCCTTCTAGATTTTGTGTTGCCTTAGTCACAACCACCAACCGCTTTACTCATTAAGGGTATCTGACAATACCATCCATTCAGTAGTTCTGCTTCATGTTCAAATCCAGATAGTTCACACTGCATTACTGAGCCAGCTACCCTGCCCCCTTTCTTCTACTGGTTCTAGAATTCAGGGGGCACACAGCCCACTGACACAGAAAGTTAACGTTGTTTTTTAATGGCAGGTTAATTTTTCAGCTGAACCAAAACCATGAAGCGGACAATACTGCTGATGCAGAAGTACAAGTTCTCACACAAGGGACAGGATGAGGATATGTGGAAACTGCATCACCAGGCCTCGTTTCCAGTTGTTTATTAAAAAACTGCCTACTTTGCCACATGCTACATCATGCTGATTAAGGCTTTTTGGGCCAGCTTTCTGCTTTAAGGCAACTAAAAAAACCAAACCCCAATATTGGTGCCACAGAATTCTGTGTGATGCTCAGCTAGCAGTGAGAATCCCATTCCTCAAGGCAGCGTAGCTACCTTACCAAGAAAGCATCCTACAGCCACCTTCGCTAATGGCCTCCCTTCTAAATTCAGCAGCAAAAAGGGCAGGATCTCTGCTGTCCTTAGTTGGTTCATTACACGCACTAAATGAAACAGGAGTCCAACGGGAAGAGCAACATGCAACCTCACACCTGGACAGTGTTATAACCCATGTGCACAAGGATAACAGTCCCAGCCCCAAGGTTTTAACAGCATAAGAAGTCAGATGTCAACAACTACAACACATGGTCAACATATTAACAATGATGTCAACAAACGCTGACAACACAAAAATTCAGCTTTATGTTTAACATCATAAGTCAGATCTCACTCAAGAATCTGTGTCCTCACCAGTACGACACCTGGAAGGCAACAAGCCTGGAAAAAGCCAATGGCCTTTGGCTGGTTGTCAGTGTCAGTTGCTTGAATAGAGTAATTCCGGTCATCGTCATCTGCATCATCATTGCCCATTAAAGGTCTGTTGGCATCTTCCTCCACGCTGCCATCTTCATCTGTTCCAAGCTCAGGGAGGCCTAAGTGTTACAAGGGATATGCAAGAGGAAAAACCACAGGACCACAGCCTGTTCACCCTCTCCCCACTCTAAAGCTACGCTCACTTCTTTTTAAGCAATTCTCCCTTCTAGCAATTCCTTTGCTCTCCCATACCTCCATCCTCCTTTGGCTTAGAAACTCTTCTAGATGGTGTTCTGCAGTGTCGCCAGTTTCTACCCTTTGTCTTCTAGCACTCTTGAAAATATTCTGTCTGATCCTGGCATCGGCTTTGTCTGTTCTGAGTGTCTGGCCATTAGTTGGAAGACACAATAAATTAGTGCATTTACCCCCTTATTTAGTGGTTGGGATCCTGGGACCTGGCTCCCAGGTACCAATTCCCTTGAGTGGGGAGGCTGAGTGTACCAGCAACTACTCAGACAGCTGCTGCCAGTTAACGCCTCTGCTGAAACAGAAACCCTAGGAACTGCACTGCGGTTTCTGGGCTGCTGTGTGCTCTTATGAGCACTTTATGGTAGCTTTAGTGCTACCAACTTTATAGCCTTTGCAGGCACCTGGGAAACCTCCTCCATGCCCTGTCAAAGCCCAAAAGTTCTTTTGTTTTCCTGTTATGCCTACCATCATCTCGGAGAAGGACCACATCCAACCAGAGAGCTATTTAACAGGCTGCGGGAGACATGCAGATGAAAAGTGCTTTCCCTTCCCACTGCACAGTTAAGGCTGGCCACAGTTTTCTCCTACAATAGCCAGTTATCAGTTTGCCTGCTGTTTCTTTTAAAAAATACTGATTTTCCAGGTGAAGAAAAACTGATAATTAGGCACATCCTAATGGAGATGTTAGCTCCATGCTGCTTTATTTTTCTTTTTAAAATACCCAGACCCTATACACATGATGCATGGTGGCATTTAGTGTGATCTTGGAGAGTAAAGCATTTGCTCCATTAAATACAACACCATTTTATAATATCCCTGAGAATAAGTGCTGTCAGAACGAGCAGTACTTGTAGTACCACATGGGAAGCTGCAGATCTGCTTTCCATGAAGTGACTGAAATGCTACAGCCCTCTTCTACTTACCCACTTCCTTTGGTGATGTCAGGAGCCCAAAGAAGACAATGACTCCTCCAGCAAACTGTACTGAGGCAGTCACCAAGAACGCATACTGAAGATAAATAAGAGATTATTTTTTTAAAACAGAAGATAAATAAATAAGAGATTATTTTTAAAACACTAAGTCATATAGACTTCCCTGACTAACAAGAGTTTTCTTTACATTCCAACCTTGTCAGAGAGTAAACACAGCTACAACAACCCACACTACATCCATAAAGCTCGGAAACAAGTACATCTGCATCTCCTGAACAGTCTTGGTTCTATCTAGGCTGAAAGACCACATTGAAACAGCTGTTTTAGTGTATTGAGGTGACAGCAGTGAGGAAGGAGCTCACCCAACGCAACCACAGATCCAGCTATATTGGAACAGACTGCTCAAAGAAGGGTCAAACACCAAATTCAGACCAGGCCGCTCAGGGCTTTGTTCAATCAGGCCTTGAAATCCTCCAAAGACAGATCCTCCAGGCTCTGGCCCCTTGTTCCAATGCTTAACTAACTTCATAGTGAAATAGTTTTCCAAACATCCAGTGGGAACCATCCCTGCTTCACTTTATATCCACTGCTTTTTAGCGCTCTCACCATGCAACCCAGGAAAGAGCCTGGCTCTGATTTCTCGTCAGTCTTCTCACAGGCTTTGGAAGGATGCTATCTGGTACCCTAAGCCTCCTCATCTCCAGAGTGACCAGCTCAGCTCTGTTAGCCTGTCCTTGTAGGTCACGCACTGCAAGACACGCCGCTTCATTTACATTCCTTGTATTCCATTGCCTGCCTGCCACATTACAGCAACATAGTATGTGCCTGGCCTCTTCCCAGTTACAGAAGCTAAGCCTCCATGCCTGTCAGAACCTCACCACTATTCAGCAGCAGTGACTTCAGTTAAGTGAGAACCTGTGATAGATAATTCTGAAAAGCACTTTAAGCCACCCAAATCAGAAGAGGGTACACTATGACATTAGGGCTCTTCGACAACATCAGTCCCGTTTACAGAGAAGTCTCAGGCTCCTTTCTTCCAACTTGGAAGGGTCAGGAAAGGAACACTCTTTCTATTCTGCCTACTGCTTGATACCACAGAATTCAGGAAAATGAAACTGGACACTCTGAGCCCGTTAACTCTCAGAGACAGGATAAGAAACTTGTCTCTCATAACCCAATCAGACATGCAGTCCTAGCTAGAAGCCAGACAGCAATACCTACCTCATAGCCGTATTTGAGAACACAGGAGGCAAGGAATGCCCCAAGGATGTTTCCCACAGATGCACAGGCACTCCAGAGTCCAAACACAAAACCTCTCCTGCAGAAGGGGAAGAAAATTTGAAAAAGGCAATGCAGGGAGAGGTGGCATTAGGAGCAAAACAAAGATACAACATTCAAGCGAACTTTATTCATAAGTTACAGCATTCTCTCAGTTCACTTCAAAGAGACTCAAAGGTCACTTAAAACAAAACACAGAATAACTTGGGGGTACCAAACAGGTAAGTGAGGAATGTTCTGTCCTGAAACACCTGTGTTACAGCAGAGGTGAGCTGGGAACAACAGGGTTACAAGCTATGGCTAGAGCTCATCTGCAGTATCCCAAAGTGACAGAGTTGAACCTACAAGGAGTCAGTTTCCATTCCATCTCTTCAGTGGTAAGTAGACAGAAACAGGTTTTCCAGTGGCATGAAAATTCAAATTCAGCCACTCTGCCCTATGGGACTTTTGAAGTTTGAACCTGTGCCTTTAAAACACACAATTGTGTTCACACCAAAATGTTTTCTGTTGCTCCAGAAAAAAAGGTGATAATAGTAACAAGTAAGGCATATTTCATCACACATAAAACTTTCTGACCTAACAGTTGGCCTTTTTGGTTTGAGACTTTCAGCTCAATCTGCTACTCAGCAGGCCAGCTAAGTGAGTCACTGAAGAAAACTCAACTTACCCAGCTTTTCCAAACCAATTGCCCATGACAGCAACCACACAGGGCCAACCAGTGGACTGCAGCAAGCCATTCACAACCCAGAGACAGCAATAGAACCACTTGTTGTAGAAATGCAACCATTCTGTGAGTGTGCCAAAGAAGAATACCTAGAGAAGAGGGTGAAAGGGAAAAAAAAAAAAACAACCAACCAACCAAAAAAAACCCAAAAAAAAAACCCACAAAAAACCCCCAAAAAAAAAAAAGCCACAAAACAGAGAAGAAACCCTGAGGCTGAAAGCCAGGCAGGAGTAGGGTCCTAAGCAAGAAATAACATTTTAGGGAGAAGGTCCCCCGCAGGGGCCAGGCCAGAGGCAAGCCTGGCATTGTTTAAGGAACAGCTCAGAGCTAACAGCACCCTCTGCCGAGACACCACAGCACTGACTGTGAAACCCAAACAACTCCAGAGACAAATGTGCTGTCATGGTACTTCCACTCTAAAAGACTTATCTTCGTAAACAGCTCAGTTGTAACAGGACAGGAGAAGAAAGAGACAAATACTTTCAGTAACAACACTAAAAATACAGTAGCCTCTTCATCTGCTGTTCTACTGACATCCCAATCCACAAGGCTCTATGCAAACACAAAACCCTCAAGCAGTCATTTATCTTCGCAAAATTTAACATAAACATTACAGCCAGGTCTCAAATTACTAAGAGCCCTAACCCAAACTAGCCAAAATAAACACACTTTGTGGCACACTGTGCTTGATACATGTTTGTGGTCATGTGTTTCCAGAACACCAATAGGCCATAGTGGGCTTTGTAGCCGCTGGGTAAATCAAAAGCACTCCACACATTTTACCACTACTTTAATAACCAGAAAACCACAATGAGATAAAATTGATTCACACTTATCTGCAGTGGCTTGAACTTCAAGAACCCTTTTGTTTTAAGCAGACATTCTTTTTTGACACATGCACTCTGAGCAATTACAAAATAAGTAAATGAATGCTTAGTATTGTTAACTTGTCCTTTAAAGGAAGGAGCAAAGATTGCATTTGGAAGCACAAGCCTTGGTGACAACATATGTGGGCTGGCAGAACATTTATAATACAAAACAGTCCCAAAAAGTCCAAATACACCAATCTTGTACAAAAGCTGTTCATCAAGTCTCTAGACAGTGCCTCAAACTTAGGAATTTCCTTCTCACACAGTATCCATAAATAGGTATTTCAGGAAGAGGTGAGTCATCTAGCATAGCTCTGTGCTTTAGACAATGCAATAAGTGCATCTAGGACAATGTTTTACATGCAGACCTTGAGACCACTGAGGTACAGCTACAGCTCATGGGCAGATGCAGACAGAAACAGCGCCTCTTCTCCTCTAAAGTAAAACCCTATCCAGAACCCTAAGAGAGATTTCTGAATCACACTAGTATGTTCTGACTTACCACCAGAGCAGAGGAACACATGCCAAAAGACAAAACCCAGCGTAAATTCAGGCGATCCCCAACTATGCCACTGACAAAGAGACCCTAAGAAGAAAACACAGCATTAAATAAAGCCACAAGATTTGCATGTCTTATCTGTAAGAATTAAAGTGATGTAGAAAGGTCAAGCTGATCTAAATGTAGTTGTTACACCAACTCACGGTTTCATTCTAACCACTTCTGCCACCAAAGAAACCCTGCTCATAGTTGTTCATTAAATTTCTTATTATCAAAAAATTCAGCTGAGAACTCTCGGAGAGCTAGAACTAGCCCTCCCACCCACCGGTGACAGGGGTGTGAGAAATTCTGAAATGATAGCAGTTCTCTTGCATTTGTTAACAAGTATCTTCACATGGGTGACAGGCATGGGCAGAATTAACAGAAATTGAAGGGAAAAAATCTGCTCCTGAACTAAGCTTTCTAACTGGATTAGTGCTAGGCAAGTCCAAGATGATCCTATTCATCCGCTCCAAATGTGGGTGTGATCATCCCGATAAGATTCGGCCAAAGCTTAGCAGCTTTGGGTTAGTTTTACTCACCATAGCATAGGAAAACAAAAAGATAGTGTCCAATGTCCCCAAGAAGAGAGTTGCTTCTTCTGCATTTGGAAATAAATGGCTGCTGTTCCAGAGCTACAGAGAGAAAATTTTAACAGGTAAACAGGGAGAGGCATAGCTCATTCTACTCTTTTTCAATGGAAACCCCAACTCTAAAGCAGAACAGCATCTGGCCCCAGCAACCTCCTATTCCTCCGACACTTTAATTATCAAATAAAGAACAATTCTGGCATTATCTACTGCAGAACATGCCCGCTGCTACTTTGTTTCACTTCTAAAGGGCAAGCTAGCAAACGAGAAGTGAGAAGTGCTCATTCCACCTGGATCAAGACAAGTGACTGGCAAAACAAACCCTACTTCTAACAAGCACGCAACTGTTAACTTCTTACACAGAGCACCTTAATGAATAATAGAATAAAGGCATATTCTGTTTTATGTGCAGTGTCTCTTCTGTACTTATCTTGCTGTCTTCACTAAATGAATAATTCCCTTAAAGTATTTGTGGCAGCAACCATAATAACAAATGACAGACCACAAACAGAAAAGAAACACAAAAGGAACAAGGGGAAGAAATACACTCGTTGGAAACTACTTACAATGAACTCCAGTCACTAATGTTGTTATTTTTCGTGCTTACCCTGAGTTTCACTTTACTTTAAATGTGATCAAAAAGAAGGGAAAAAGACTCAGTTGTCCCCAAAGTATGATTAGTGACATCATCTGAAAAAAGCAAACTTTGAGGATGACTTGAAGAACAAATAAAGTTAATTGGGACAAACTCTTCTTCTCTCCCTGCCATGCCCCCATTAGAAAATGAACAAATAAACCCAATCCAAACCTGACCTATGGATGTGCCCAACTCAAATATCATCAGTTTAGTTTGATTTTACTTCTCCAGGAGAGCATCTCATACAGACAGCACTAATTACACATCCGCTTAGTTTAAAAGATGTAACATTGGTAAGGCCTACCGACATAGCTTCTGCTTAAGTCTCATGTGTCCAAGAAAAATAATAAATCCTTTAAAAAATACTTCTTTCCACTTGAGGCCACCAATACCTACTTACACCAGTAGCTTTTAGTTTTAACCAGAGTTTCTGGAGGTCTACAAGCTATTAAGAGTCTTAGAAAGGTAAGAGAATCAAATCTTTCGTCATTAGGCTGAAATTCATTAAACAACCTCCACAGAACTCACAAATCTTTAAAGGCTGCAAAGTATAGATCTGTAAGTTGTCCTTCTAATAAAATAATGCTACGGCCTACTCACAAAACAATCACAAAAAATTTTGTTATACTTTTTTTAAAGTATTTTTAGGTATAAAAATAAAGAGCAACTGTAGTTAAAAAGATATTCCAAAGTTCAAAACTGATAGCATGTGACTTCTCTGTTCACGTCCTTAATCTGTTCTATCAATTTCCCAAAACACACTTTACTGTTAACTGACCAATTAATTGATACCAAAAGGACCATTTTGACCATTTTTCTTGATCAGACACATACACCTCAACATCCAGCAAACACTAAATCATCTATATATAAAAAAAAAAAAAGAAAACAGCTTCCAAAATATACTAGTTGTTTGAATGTCAGTTAAGGAACTAAACACCTTGCAGTTCATTTTAACACCCCTGAGATGCTCACTCCTTTTTGCCATACTATAAAAGCCTGAATGCATTACAGGCCCAATTTACTGGTTTTGCTTATCACAAAAAGTCAACATTTATAATCCCTCAGTCAAACGTCCCTGCTCTAATAGATCTCGTGGCCTGCAACCAAGATGTTAACGTAAGATTCCTTCCACTATTCAAAAGCATCGGGACAAGCCACTGCTAAAAACAAGCATGCCCCTAAAAGGACTATGGGTAGGAGTAAGGAGGTAGTTCTTGCATTCCCATTCGTGAGGTGCAAGCAGTATACAACTTCCTTTTCTGCAAGCAAACACCGCCAAAACTCCCATCCCTTCCACTGAAGCTAGGGTTTTACAGACAAGGATGTTGAGCATTTTTGCTGGATGTACTGGATGTTGAGCATTTTTGGAAATCAGACCTTTTAGATGCATGATAAAATGTCATTCTTCAGTATCAATTTAGGATAAACAGCTAGTACTTTCAGATAGCTTTCTTCTCTTCTACTTTCGCTGTCCTTTTAACAAGGTGGCAGCAGCAGCACCGCCACAAAGCCACAGCCAGGGTTTTACTCTGTAAGCCCAATAATGGTGGTTGTTTATTGCCTCCGACACTTCAGAGGTAGGGTCCCTCTTTCGCCCTACTCCCCCACCTCTGTGCTGCTGGCTACTACAGAGACTCTCCTGAGGTCCCCATTTCCATTGGGATACTGTAACTTCTTGAGAAGTTTCTCTCTGGGGACCACTAGGAAAGATTTCACCATCACCTGACGGTCCAAAAAACTACAATGCAGACACCTGAAGTTCCTGCTCACATTCTGAGAAGTGTCCCTTGATGAACACTTAAAGGGGCCTCTTCAGCACCACAGGTTCAGCATATTGGAAGTTCCTGATCTTTCTTTGCACTTGTCTATCCCTTAAACCCTTACCTCATATGGCCGAAGCTCAGGGGCCGTGCTGTTTAGGCAGGAGGGAGTCCATTGGCTGGAAATGCTGACTTTGACATTACTGAACGTCTTTCTGGAAGCATGGAGCAGGGAATAACTGCCAGAAAACAGACAAGCACAGGTTGGACCAAATGTCTCTGGAGGACAAGTGGGAAAGGGTGGGACTCAAAATACAGATATATGTTGTCTAAGCAGGCAGCATAATAGAGGACCGGAAGTTTTGGAGATAGTAGCCAGCAACAGGAACGCCCAAATTATGGACAGACACACTGATTGCAGTGGGAAGTTGTTAAAATAGGTCTTGACTGGAAAGGACCTCCTTTTATTTTCAAAAGAGGAGATGACTGTGCAACAACAATTAGGTACCTCAGAAAAAAAAAAGAGAAAAGAGAAGACGCACTCATCTGGCTAACTACCATTACAAGTGCTCTTCCAGAGACAGATTAGGTATCAGTGGCAGTATTGCTGTGAAGATCAAAGGGTATCTGCGAGGCAAAGTTTGTAAGGAGACACAGTATGATATTCCAGCTGTTGTCAGCTGGTATAACAGACAAGCTTTCAACAAACAAATCTAGTAGACCTTCAGATCTGAAGCAGTGACCTCTCTGTTCTAGAAGCCTGTCCACCCTCTGCAAACAGCACTTTTGGGAGACAAGAGGACCCCAGAAGCAACAACAGCATGTTCCATCAGTCAGAATGGGCATTAGAGTTCTGAGCATCAGGGTTTGCTTCCTTCCTCGTTTCAGCCAGTTCCTCCCCACACCCACCCACATTTGCCCTTCTGCAGCAGACTGCAGCCAGCTTGGTACAGTCACCCTCACCTCTGGTGCAAGCCCCGTTTGTGGCTGGATTCCCCAGGGGCATAGCACACTTCGCTCCACTACTGTGTGACTCCCAGACCTCTTGGTACTACTAGCTTTTAAGTTTGTTTTCAAGGCTCACAGCCAAAGGTGAAGACTATTTCCCTACCTTCATTTTCCTTCTTTGGACATGCCCTCACCTCCCCACATCCAGTGAGATGAACATTTCTCTGTGCAGAGATACACTCAACCTACCTGAAGAAGGTCAGCAGGAACACAACAATATGATGGTGGGTGCAATGGGACACAAGGCCTTTGTTCGCAGGCTGCCTCCGTAAGCTTCCTGGCAAAGCCATCCTCCTGGAAGACCTACTCCTGCTCCTGCCCTTGCCACAAAGGCTGGATGGTGCTTAGGTCATTTTTCTTCTCACTTAACCAGAAGAAGGTGGGAAGAGAAGAAAAAAAGATAACATATTTGAATTAAAACACACATATAAAATACAGCTGTGTTCCCCAAACAGCTGGAACTCATCAGGAACGACTCTATGCCATTCCTTCACAATTTGTTTCACATCACTACCCATCTCATCATCTGTACATTCCTTGACACCTTCTATGCCCAGAAATGTCTTTTTACCCCCATTCACCCAGTACCCCCATGGTTATCCTCCAACCCACTTCTTTTTTGTTCCCCTCCTAGCAGATGCCTCTTCGGTGCCCATCATTAAAGGAGTTCCCCCAGGATCTACCAACTTCCAGTGGTCCCATGTTAAAGACCATTCTGCACCTTTTACATACACAGTACACTACAGAGTGGTCACAAACAAGCTAACTTTCCACTGCTACCTGGCTGGCTATCGACTGGTGAACAGCATTTGGTTACTGGTGGGGAATGGTTTTGGATCTAACTGCCTCTAAGATGTTGTTGAAAGAATGTATCCAAGAGTGGACTTGCACAGCTGGAAAAAAGAAAGTAATTGTGAGGACAATGCTGAAATCCAACAGCTAGACCCCTGCCTATTTGTTTTTGAGCCCTACATTATAGCTCCATCTGTCACTAACTCATTAGTACACCATGTGGCAAGTCATACTTTCCTGTCCATACCTGTAGGGCATGGGTGACATCTGCCTAAACTTCTAGATACCAGATACTATCAGCACTGACGAAAGGCTACGACAGACACATGTTTTAGTGCTGGCTCATGCCACACTACTCCACTCCCCCAGCTGTGCTGGCGTGGCTGAGGGGCCGTTTCTGCAAACTGAGTCTGGGAAAAGACCCCGCTGGGCAGCAAGGTGGCAAATCTCTCTCCACACTTCCCTTTTGTTTTTTTGGCAGGGATCTTTTCAAACAGATTTCCCTGCCACAGCTCACAAAGCAGCTACACAAACACTTGCGTCCCTGCAATAGAGAGGGCAGTGCAAAGATACGCTGTATACTGATGTTGCCGCTGAAGGCAGAACTTGATTCTGTTCACGCTAGTTGGCTTAAGGCAACTAGACAAAAGACATTCAAACACCACACACATTCTGAATGCTGGGGAGAGGTAAAATAAGCCACCACCCGTTTCCCCCAAAGAATCAGAGCTGAAATAAGACAGAACATAATGCCTTTGTGTCCTTTCATACCCACACGTGCTTTTTGTAATGATTTGTAAATCTGACAGAAGGCTTTTCAAGTCCAGCTTCACAACCTCACTTGGAGAAACTGAAAGTCATTGCCCAGACTCCCTCTTATCCAAATTTCTGCTCCTGAAATGCTTGTATTTCAGAGATTTCTGCTTTTCCTCCTAATGACTTTTAAAGGTTTCACCAAGACAGCTTTCCCTGCAAGAAGTCTTCCTTTCCTGTTCTCTCAATGATGATGCATGCCTGACCGACAAACAGATGCCAGCTACTGCTGGATACATTAACCTTCACGGAAACCGAGGCCACATCTGACCTCCAAAACAAGAGGATGGCACAGACATCCTCTGAATAATAGGGACCCAGCTATTACACTTTTGAGACATTGGAGTAATGTTTATCCTACACCACACTTGAACACCTCCATTCTCATCCAGGGCAAACGCAGCAAGTCCACGCAAGATCTGAGACTGCCTGGATCTACGCAGCCCAGGTGCAGCTGAGCCACACTCCCACTCTTCCAGCTAGGACAGCCTGCCCAGGTCCGGCAGCACCTTCTAGTAGGGATGTGCTTCTAGGCTGCCGGGGTTCACACGGAGGGAGGGGGGGGCATCACCTCCAGTAGGAGCTGTGGGAAGGCAAGGCTAAGCCTAGAAGAGGCATCTTCACAAGCAGTCTTGAAACTACATCCACCTGTGGTCCCAGATCATTTCTCAACATCAGTGAATGAAAGCTCAGCACCCACACAAGTATCACACGGTGCTACTCCCTTCTGGGCAGCAGTAAAACTACTCAAGGCTGTCCCACACACACGCTGCGTGAAGAAGGAACCCAAGGCACTCCAATTTCCCAGCACCACAGTCCTCACATGCCTGTGAACCATGCAGGCTGTTGGTCAAACACAAGAGCTCGTTCTCCTTCCTTACCTCTCCCTGCCCTCCCACCAGGCAACAGCAGGTAAGAGAGTTCTCCCGAGGAAAGCAAAGCACTGCCAGTTGTGCAATGCAGCGGGAAAAGTTCCTTCCTTGGGTAATCAGTGCACAGCCCGAAGCACGAGATTTACTACTTGCTGTATGTCAACATACACAAGTAGAGATCTTATTTGTCCAAGATACCAAGTCTTTTTAAAGCTAAGACCTGGTTTTGACCTTAAAGTCACCTATTTTTTTAATAGCATTTTCTATATAGCGACATATTACTGTTGAAATTATCTGTTCCTCAGAGCTTTTCAGTCTCAGCTTTCTAGAAGGCCTTCTGCCACTGGATGACACTTTTAACATCCTTACAGTGTAAAGTATGAAATAGTTTGTTTCCCCTTTTTTTCTTTCTTCATCCTGTCCTTTTTATACTCAAAACTGGCATTCTCCCTAGGCTAGAAAAGCATGCAACTAGGAGCTTATCCTTACAAATTAGTCTTCTAATTATTCTGAGAATACCACATTACATTTGTAGTGGAGGGGGAGCAAGAACTGGGAGGCAGGATAAACGACAGAATTCAAGGCAGCAAAGCACAAGTCTTTAAGAAAGGAAGAGGACCGCTTTTAGGGTATTAGACTGGCTTGTCTGCTTGTTTAGCACTATTTACCTCCAGCTAACCAATACTTTGAACAAGCTTTTGTTAAGCTTTCTGCATTCTCCCTTATCCCTTCACATAAGGTCAAAAGAAGCCACCTTAAGTTCAAAATAAACTTCCTTAATACCACTCTGTTGTCCTCCAAAGCTGGCAGGAAAGACCAGAATTAACATTCCTGGGACTTCCAAAGTGCAATGCAAACAAATGATTTTAAAAAACAAAAAACAAAAAACACTCTTCTATGCCATAGAATCACAGAATCGTTAAGGTTGGAAAACACCTCTAAGATCAGCAAGTCCAACCATTAACCCAACACCACCATGCCCACTAAACCATATCCTGAAGTGCCACATCCACACGTTTTTTTGAACATTTCCAGCAATGGTGACTCCACCTCCCTGGGCAGCCTGTTCCAGTGTTTGACCACTCTCTCAGTAAAGACATTTTTCCCAATACCCAGTCTAAACCTCCCCTGGCACAACTTGAGGACATTCCCGCTCATCCTATCACTAGTTACTTGGGAGAAGAAACCAACCCCCACCTCACCACAACCCCCTTTCAGGTAGTTGTAGAGAGCGATAAGGTCTCCCCTCAGCCTCCTCTTCTCCAGACTAAACAACCCCAGTTCCCTCAGCCACTCCTCATAAGACCCGTTCCCCAGACCCCTCACCAGCTTCGTTGCCCTTCTCAGGACACGCTCCAGCACCTCAATGTCCTTCTTGTAGCGTGAGGCCCCGAACTGAACACAGTATTCAGTGTGTTCTGAATCCATCTTTCCAAACAGACAGAAGAAAAAAGGGAATGCAAATCCAAACGCAGGCAGGCCTTTGGCAGCTGGCACCCACCACAAGCCGGTCAACCC
>NW_010565548.1:71616-72757 GCF_000687285.1 Phaethon lepturus | reverse complement strand
GAAGGGTCCCCCGGCGCGATCCTTCGCCCCGGAGCCCTTCGCCTCGGTGACTTCGCCATGATTCATTCCCATAAACATGATTCATTCCCGTATCTTCATTTAGTGATGGATAAGACAGTATTGCTAAGTTCAAGAAAATGTGAAAATCAGATAGAAAATACTGAGTGAAATAGAGGTTTTAATTTAATATAATTTCATTTTCTGAAACATCGAATTAATTTTTTCTTAGAAATTGATCTAGTGTATTTAAGATTTAATTTCAAGATGATGTCCTGAGTAGTCAAAGGAAAAAAGAACAGCATAACTGTTCTTTTCTTTTATAAACTTTAACAAAATTGAAACTCCAAAAGATAACAGCGGTTATACACTTAGTTTTACTGGAAAAGTTAATGGATTTTGTCCCTTGAAAATTGTTTGCCAAAGTAACAAAAAAATCCTCCTTAGCATATGAAAGAATGCCCAGTTTTAATAACGGATATTTATTTGTATTCATGATTCATGGCTGATTTTTCTTCATGCTGATTTTAGAGCCTTGGGTATGTTTGGTTATCTTGGAGTCAAAGTTAAACTAATGGGGCTTTAAGACACAAACTGAAGCTACTTTTAAGTACAGGAACAGAGTAATATGCTGATCTGCTTGATGCTTGGTGCTTGGCAGGAGGTTTATTGATTTTTGTTTGCTGAAATTTTTTACCAGGCAATCTTTAAGCAGCAAAGCCCTTACGGCATGCTTTCAGAAAAGTGTGAGCAATGCCTGTGAGTTACAGCAGCAGTAAGTGATCTTATTTATTACCTAAAAAGAAAGAACAGTTGCTGATAGAGCAAACGGTATGAATAGGGACTTGGAGGACTGGTTGCCTGACCCTTTGCTGCTGACATGATGATTAAAGACAGTGTTTAAGTACCGCTAAGCAACACTTCATTATCTGAAGGTATTTCAAAACAAAACCTTTTTGCAGCTCAGTGACTCAAGAAAAGTAACCAAACTGTATTCATAATTAATAGTAAAGGTGAGTTGCTGATTTTACCACAAATTAGGAGATGCCTAAGCTTCCTAAAAAATATGTTTATAATGGCAGTACTAAATGACCCTTCGTTACAGAGTCATTGATTAACTGCAAGATGAGATAGATGTGTGACC
>NW_010565548.1:40644-71585 GCF_000687285.1 Phaethon lepturus | reverse complement strand
TAGGGAAAACAATTAATGTTGATTCATAATGAATCTATGGATGGAAATAAGAAAAATAAGACATCTCATTAGTTGCATGAACTATCTGAGGACAAAATAACAGAAAGCCAAAACAAAGAGTAACAAAAATGAAAATGGGAGGGGTGATGTAGCAGGCAAGCAAAGAAAAGTCCCATAGGGCTTCTTAATTGCCTAACAAAAAAGCAAAAGTGCCTACTGAGCAACTGAGTGAAGAAGTTACTGATTCCTGAGGTATGAATTCTTTGACGTGTAAATACAAAAGAAGCAGGAGAGTTAAATCCGCAGTGTGTTTAACTACCAACGTGCTGTCCTACTTAAAAAAATGGTACATTAGGAAATTGCCATGGAAAACAGACATCTTTTAACAGTAAGGTTGCCATTCGGATCCCTGGTACCTTCTGTATCTTATTACAAACTTCTGCAAATATATTTGATATTTTAGTTTCTTGTTATAGGCACTATGTTTTTTTACTTTGTAGAATAGATGCTATTGCTTTCAAGTGCAAAAGGCATGGCTCAAAACATGCCTAGAGAAGGAATTTATTGTCTTTTTGGTGCTTGATTCTTGGAGAAAAGTCACAGCTTCCAAAGAAGGGAGCAGGGAGGGGAGGAAAAGGGTAACTCTGAGCCAGAATTCTTTGTGGTTCATCAGTGTGCCAGGACATTAGTTCTTTTAAGCCTATCGACATGAGTGTTTAAGTGGACAAGAATGCACAAAGAGCAAATTTATAAATATTTGTAAAAGAATGGAAGTTTTGTATTGCAGTCCAAAGTTAAGGTTTCCCATTGAAACTTGGGCCAAGGCCTGTGACAACCCTGGAGTCCTCATCACCTCCAAGACATTGGTTCTTTGTGTTTCCAAGTCAATGTTTATGAAGCAAAAATACAGAGCTGGTTGAATTGTCCACTAGTGATAAAATCACTTATTAATTTAGCCTGTCTAAATATATTAATGAACTGATCTTGTTTTTTATTTATTTATTTAGCACCTGTAAGCAGTAGGAAAAAAATTTTTGAGTAATGGGGGGGAGGGGGCAGTTAGACTGCTCTTTGCTCCAACTTTGTAGATGTTTGTTATGTGATTGCATGTTGTCCTTGAAAGTGTAAATTCTATTCAAGAAGAGTATCTTCTTTATGGGACATCAAATTGATGGTTGTCTTATCTGGCTTTCATTCATGTGAAATGGAGACAGTAGTTACATTCTTTAAATAGGATGATGTGGAAAGTACTAGAAGCATGACTGTCGCTGATGGACTGTTTGGGCCAGTGGGCAGTATTGGGGACACTGGATTTGAACTTCTGTTTCCACTTAAACAAATCTAGCAAAAGCAAAGAGTATAATTATAGAAATCAAAGATGAGCTAAAGGAAATGAAGCATTTCTACAAGCCTTTGTGAAGGGAACTAAAGCCTCTTTTGGATTCTAAGACATAGCCAGCTATCATCAAAAATCTTCTGTAGACACAATCCCAGACCACTGTAGAGAGAAAAATCTGTGCAGTGGCAAGGAACTTGACTGTCCTCACCTTTCTGGTAATAGAGAAGACTAGCAAACACTGGTGGCTAAGGTATTGGTTTCAGAAGTAAATCAAGGGGTTGTAGGTGATGGTTGAGAAGCCAGATATTTGAATAACCCTTCTAATGGCAAAATCTAACGTAGAATGCCAAAACTTGTTGATTGATCACAAAATTAAATTGCAAAGACAAAAATAGTAGAAAAGGACAAAGGGTGATACAATAAATAATCTGCAATATCCATCATTATTTTTGTTACATTCAAAAGTTTCTTGGTAATTCTAAAAACTGAGCAACTAATAAGATTTATGAGGAGTAAGTTATCATAGTAAAAAATGCCAACTCTTTAAAGAAAATGAAGATAACAAGCAATTAGATGCTTACTAAAATCACTAAAAGAGCCTGAAGTAAAAACAAATACAAAACACTGATTAGGTTCAAGTATTGTGTGGCTTCTAAAAGGCTTTGATTATAACTTGCCACTGTTTTAATTGACTAGTGAATTATTGCAATTATATATATTCATGTTTTAAAAAAGGGTGAACCGGAGATTTCTTCTAGATTGTTGTATCTATTTATAGTCTAATCTGGATGGAATCTCCACCAATTCTAAAACTTGAATGTGTATAATTAACATTATATACCAGGAAATGAGAATCGTAACAACCTCTCGTAGCTAAGTGTACCAAGCCAGAGCTCCTAAACGCTTTCCTTTGCCTCCTCTCTGCCCATTCAGCACTTGGGGGTCCTGAGAGGGGGCCCTGAGCAGATGTCGGGGACTGATGCAGTGGTCACACTGGATCCATGCTGAAAGCCTCGGGAAGGGAGGTTCAGAGAAGATCTTGCCATGGGAAACGTTGAGATTTACTGTCAGAGGCAATTGCTAATCCTCATGCACCTTCATCTCCCTGCATCTTCATCTCCATCTCCATCGCTTTCCCCCTCTATCTGTCTTTATGACTGCCCTTTTTGTTTAGCTTATCGCTTCCATCCTCACACACATCACTTATATGTCCCACCGGACATCCATCCCCTCCGTAACTGTGTTTCTTTGCTTCCTTGGCACTCTTTTGACATCCCTCACTGTTACTCCGCTTTCCCTTGTCTGTTCCCACCCCTTCTTGATTTAAAATCTAGTTGTTTATGTAGCCTGCTTGCACTGCTTTTGGTCTTACGACCTTTATTCACCTGACTTCTGTTACCTGCTCTTCATAATTTCTTTTTGTGTCTAGATTATGAATACTTTAGACTACATATTGGGAAAAATTTCTTTACTGAGAGAGTGGTCAAACATTGGAACAGGCTGCCCAGGGAGGTGGTGGAGTCACCATCACTGGAAGTGTTCAAAAAACGTGTAAACGTGGCACTTCAGGACATGGTTTAGTGGGCATGGTGGTGTTGGGTTGACGGTTGGACTTGATGATCTTAAAGGACTTTTCCAACCTTAATGATTCTGTGATTCTGTGATACTTGATACTCTTGCAAAGAGATGATGTCATCTACATGTTTGCATTAAGTAGGGAAGTGATGCAAAACACTGGCTATCTTCATAGCTGTAAAACAAGTGTCTGTTTCCCCTGCATCAAAACTGGAATGTGCGATGAAGACCTGAAGAAAGCCAGGTGGAATATGGAAGAAAATACAGGCGTTTCCCTAAATCGCATTTTGAGAGATTGACGAATCCTTACGATCGGGTAGCACAGAGAGGCAGGTCTACCCTTGCGTCCTGGGAACCACCCCTCATCCTCATGAAGCATCATGGGACAGTGCAAGCCTCCAAGAGCGTTCTGGGAGGTCCCCGTGTTCAAAACTGAACTCGCTTCCCATTCAGCAGCCAATGTCCCAGTTTTCCCCCACCTCCGTTGGGAGCTTTGCACTCCAGACAAGCGCACCAGAAGGCGTTTTCTTGAATCTAGCAAGGCAAAGGCCCTGCAGCGGTGACTGGCTCTTTTGGGAAACTGAAGAGTCAAAAAGGAACCTAAATGTGTTAATGAGCTTGAGATAGTAATTAAACTTGACACAGTTGCAGTTAAGTGCCTGCTCATTTTATTCCACATTCTAAAAATACCTTACTCATTTGCTAAAATTACGGTGCTTTGTTGTGAGAAAAGAAGGGCGGTGTCCTGTGCAGACTAAAAGGAGTATATCCAGGTATGCAGTCGCTCTCTGCTTTCACGGGCGAGAAAAGTGAGTCGTACCGATGACTCTTCTTTGGTTCGGGAATGATTTTTGCTTAGGCAACGATCTCCTACCCTCTCTGAGAAGGAAAAAGTTGAGAGCTGTAAAGCAAAAGAGTCAGCAGGTAATGCTGCGTGAGCACTGCAGCCCACGGTGCTGCCTCCGGCACGAGTGCTGCTGCCTGAAATAAGCCTGGACGCGTCCTTGGGCAGCAGCATGTGCAGCCATCCTTCTTCAGACTACAGATGATAACCTGCGTGCTGTCTCACCTCATAGCGGTTCTGCCAAAATTCAGCAGAGCGATGTGAAACAGGCTCACTGCTCGTCCACAAGCTGAGATAAATCAGGAGGGATGGTTGTGCTATATGTACAGAACCCACTCAGCTGAAAGAAGTGACAGCAAAGAAAGGATTTTAATACTGGCAGGATGGATATTTTTGTATCTGAATAAAATGAGACAATTATAGCTTCTACTGACAAAATTACTCTAATGTGAACCAGTGTTCAAACTATTTTTTTCCTGAGAAATAAAGGAGTTTCTTGAGAACTAGAAAACAAGGTAACTTTCCAAAATCTAACCTGAATTTTGCAAAAGAGAGGGAGTGATCTTCCGTCTTCAGCGATGCCTGTAATGTCAGAGAGAGAACACAGGTTTACTCTTAACAGTTTCATCTATCGATACATTTGAACACAGTTATTATCACCATGAGTTACTGTGTAATTACCGTTATTCCCAACAGAGTTCCTGTTTCATTGCTGTTTAATTATCTGCATTATTTCAGCATAACTATGCAATTTAACTCACGTCACTTGGAAAGAAATGTTCCACACGAGGCAGTGTCATAAGACAAGAAGCTTCATAGCCAGGCTATGGTTGCTGGAAAAGTATACCAAGTCATTTGTTGATGTAGCCTACCACTGTCTTTTTGCGGAATCATAGAATCTTTAGGTTGAAAGGAACCCTTAAAAGTCATCTAGTCCAACCCCCCTGCAATGAGCAGAGACAACTTCAACTAGATCAGGCTGCTCAGGGCCCCATCCAGCCTGACCTTCAATGTTTCCAGGGATGCGACATCATCTACTACCTCTCTGAGCAACCTGTGCCAGTGTTTCACCACCCTCATTGGGAAAAATTTCTTCCTTAGTTCTAGTCGAAATCTGCCCTATTTTAATTTAAAACCATTACCCCTTGTCCTGTTGCTACAGGCCCTGCTGAAAAGTCTGTCCCCATCTTTCTTCTAAGCTCCCTTGAAGTACTGGAAGGCTGCAATAAGGTCTTCCCAGAGCCTTCTCTTCTCCAGGGAAGAACTCTCTCAGCCTGTTTTCACAGGAGAGGTGTTCCATCCTTCTGATCATTTCTGTGGCCTCCTCTGGGCTCGCTCCAACAGGTCCATGTCTTTCCTGTGCAGAGGGCTCCAGAGCTGGACGCAGGACACCAGGTGGGGTCTCCCCAGAGCGGAGTAGAGGGACAGAATCCCCTCCCCTGACCTGCTGGCCACGCTTATTTGGATGCAGCCCAGGATATGGTTGGCCTTCTGGGCTGCGAGCACACATCACTGGCTCATGTCCAGCTTTTCATCCACCAGTACCTCAAGGTCCTTCTCAGCAGGGCTTCTCTGAATCCCTTCATCCCCCAGCCTGTACTGATACTGGGGGTTGCCCCAACCCAGGAGCAGGACCCTGCACTTGGCCTTGCTGAACCTCATGAGGTTCCCAAGGGCCCATTCCTCGATCTCATCCAGGTGCTTCTGGATGGCATCCCGTCCCTCAGGCGTGTCAACTGCACCACTCAGCTTGGTGTCAACTGCAAACTTGCTGAGGGTGTACTCAATCCCATTATGTCACTGCTGAAGATATTTAAGAGTACTGGTCCCAGTGCAGACCCCTGAGGGACACTGCTCATCACTGATCTCCATCTAGACATTGCACCTTTGACCACTACCCTCTGGATGCGATCATCCATCCAATTCCTCATCCACTCAACCGTCCACTCATCAAATCTGTATCTCTCCAATTTAGAGAGAAGGATGTTGTGGGGGACCATGTCAAAGGCCTTACAGAAGTCCAGATAGACAACATTGGTAGCTCTTCCCTTGTCCACTGATGCGGTCACTTCACCTTAGAAGGCCACTAGGTTGGTCAGGCAGGAGTTGTCCTTGGTGAAGTCATGCTGGCTGTCTCAAATCACTTCCCTGCCCTCCATGTGCCTTAGCATAGCTTCTAGGAGGATCTGTTCCATGATCTTCCCAGGCACAGAGGTGAGGCTGACAAGTCAGTAGTTCCCAGGGTCCTCCTTGATACCTTTTTTTAGCATGTATGCAATGTTTCCCTTTTTCCAGTCTCCAGGGACTTCACCTGACTGCCAGGACTTTTCAGATATCATGGAGAGTGGCTTGGCAACTACATCAGCCAATTCCCTCAGGACTCTGGGATGCAGCTCATCAGGTCCCATAGACTTGTGCATGTTCAGGTTTCTTAGGTGGTCTTGAACCTGATGTTGTCTTACAGTGGGAGGGACTTTACTCCTCCAGTTCCCATCTTGCAGCGCATCCACTCGAGAGGTGTGGGAAGAGAGATAGACAGTGAAGGCTGAAGCAAAGAAGTTGTTGAACCCCTAGCCTTCTCCTCATCAGCGGGGTTATACATTATTAGACCTTTCTTTTCTGGCTGACATACCTGTAGAAGCCACCCTTATTATTCTTCGGATCTGCTGCCAAGTTCTGCTCCAGCCGCGCCTTGGCCTTCCTGACTTCATCGCTACACAACTGGGCAGCGTCCCTGTACTCATCCCAGGATACCTGTCCCTGCTGCCACTGCCTGTGCTTCCTTCTTGCCCTTTAGTTTGCCCAGCAGGTCTCAACTCAGCCATGCCGGCCTCTTGCCTTCCTTTCCTGGTTTCTTACACCTGGGGATTGAGAGCTCTTGCACTCATATAGACATCATATAGCATAGAATCGTGTACATATGGAATCGTATAGTATGTTCATACCTTATTCATTTAAGGTAGATGCCTGAAATAGTTGTGAATATCCTTTCTGTAGAAGAGCACACAATAATGCTGGAGTCTGAAGAAACTTTAGTGCTAAGATAAGCGGGAGGGTAAAGAAAGACATTTAGTAAACTCTTCCCCTTGGATCCAGCTACGGTAAGCACATGCATTTGTTGCCAATACAGAGCCTTTTTTCCAGGGATTATTTCTAAATAAATCTTGCTGCTGGGGATCACTGTTTAGCTCTTGTCTGTGTTTTGCTGAGCGCTGTTTTCATGTAACAGCCATGTTACGGGGACAAACTTTTTAGCAGGGCCTGTTGCAACAGGACAGGTGGTAATGGTTTTAAACGAAAAGAGAGTAGATTTAGACTAGGTATAAGGAAGAAATTTTTCACAATGAAGGTGGTAAAACACTGGCACAGAGAGGTGGTAGATGCCCCATCCCTGGAGACATTCAAGGTCAGGTTGGACGGGGCTCTGAGCAACCTGATGTAGTTGAAGATGTCCCTGCTCATTGCAGGGGGGTTGGACTAGATGGCCTTTAAAGGTCCCTTCCAACCTAAACTATTCTATGATTCTATGGTCTTAGGGTCATGGCAACTAATACAGGTTTGACCTTTTTATTAAAGATTTCATTTGCTAAAAAAAACAAAGGAAAAAAGTTTGAAGTGGAACAGCTCCTGTAATTTCTGAGCCAAAAAGGTTATCTTGTGATATTTCTTACCATTTTCCTACATTATGAGTTTAATAAAACACCCCATGAAACTCTCTCTAAGGAAAGCTCACTATCTGAGGCATGTTCAGATAAGCATCTCCTTAGCGTTATTCTGAGGAAGAGGGGACAACTGTAGGGCCCCAGTGGGTGAGACATGTTCCTAGCCATCTCAAGGCTAGGAACATGAGACACAACAGGTATGTTGAGACAGGCCTGTCCGGCAGCAGCTCAGGAGAGGCTCTCTGTTAATCAGAGCAGCATTTATCCCAAGCATACTTACGGAGTCAGATCTCTTTATACAGGTACTTTGAAATTCAAAACTGCCCATTTCTTGATGTTAGAGTGGGAGACCTGGCAGTTTCAAAACATTTGATTTTGGAAAAATAAAACGATTTAGTAAAAATTGTGACCTGGGAAGAGCAAGAGTCTCGGTAAAAGGTAGAAGACACTATCACAGTTATCAGTACTTGGTGTGGGAAGCTGGAAAACAGCAGCATCATCAAGGTTACATCCTGCAAAAAGTGACAATGCCGTGTTAGCATGCAACATGTCCTAGGATGCATGTTACCGAAGCGTATTCTAGTATGTATAAGCATATTTTGTAATGAAGTAACAAAACGAGTATTCTGAGCGGAATGGATGATATCAGCACGTGCCTGAGATAGAACAATACTCTCTGGAAGCCTTGCTTTGTGTGAAGGTCGTAAGTTAACCACTGCTACAGCAGAACCAATCAAGAGAAGAGGTATCCACAAGATGTGATGGTGTTAAGGATACATTTATATATTCATGGCAAGAAATCCATTAAACAAAATGGAAAATTGCACACTGCAAACATGACGACACATTGCCCTAAAGAAATAGATAACAGCCACGAGCCAGAAAGAAAAAGCCAGCAAAATATTCTGATTGAAAAAAGTAAAAAATGTTATAGAAGTAAAGTATTCTGGAAATTGTTATCTAAAATTTTAAAATATTCAAAAGAAGCTGCATGTTTCTTTAGCTTGGTTTTAGTGTATATACAGGCAGAATTTTACCTATAGGGAAAACTTCAAATACGACATTTCAGTAATGATTATATTCAACATTTAAAAGGAAACTAATACCACCTTTCCGGAGGATCATGAATTGTTAAAAGTTTAAAAGGAATGGCATACTAGACAAAATAAATGAATGCTGAAAGACATTTGTGTACTTTGTTTTCACTGTAATTTTCTTGTTAATTAATTGTAATGTAGTATTTACTGAGATGAAGGAGAATAGAATCTGGACTTTCCTATTTTTTTGCAAACTTTGTAATATTTTAATATTTCTAATAATGTGAAGTGTTCACAGAGAGAGGATCTGACTAAGTTTTGGTTTAGGAAGATGAGTTTAAAAGATGATATTCAGTATTAATATTTACAATATTACTGTCACTGGAAAATCTGAGTACTTTTAAACAGTGTGCTTTCAGATTCAAAGAGATCATGAATTTGATCCAGCAAATTTGATAATGCATTTATTATTCACAAGTCTCCATCCTATATTAACTTCTAAGTATTGAGTTCAGACAGATAATATGGCAAGTGAAATGTGATATGAGATAAAGCCTTATGTCAGAATTACTCACTCCTTTTTCTTTCTCTCTAATCAGGTATTTTAGCTCTCTGAATGCTGGTGTTGCAAGGCACAATTCCTTTTGAGATAATCACTGAACAGAAGATAACCATGTGGCTCTTCATCTATCATCTTATTACACCCTGTTTCGTCTTCTGCCTGGCAGGTAAGATGACCTCCCATGTTAATTCATTTAACTAACTGTTGTCAGTTTTATGCATTTCAAGGTCAATTATGCTCTTTGTAGTGCTTTCATTTATTTGTGTGGCTACAGTGAATTACTAAATGTGAATTATGCCGCTATAAGGAAACATACTTACTACAATGGACGCCATAGTTAAAAGCTTGCGAAAATACAAATCTGGACTTGAAATTTGGTTTTGTCTATTCTAATTATTTCTCTAGATTATAAAAACATATCAGCCATCTGTTCATGCACAGATGATCAACATGATGAGACGAATGGAAATATGAACGCAATGAAGAGGCACTAAGCACAAAATTATGTAGGCACCATCTAAACCATTATACACCATTATAGACACCGTCTAAAAGTCATAAAATCAGCATCCTACCAGAACAATGTAGTGGTAGTTTTCATAGTACAGTGGGGCAATGCTGCATATACTGACTAATTTGAAATTTAAAATGGGAAAACTTTTCATAAATAGAGAGGGGACCATGAACTTTCAGGAGTCGTATTTTGAATATCTGAAATTATAGAGATGTTTGTAACTAAAATTTTGGTTCATTTCTAAGAAATGGAAGGAGCTCTTTGAAAAGCAAAAATTGAGAATTAAAATCTAATTACTGTTCCAGCTGTTCTGAACAACTTTGAGATTTGTAAAGCCTGTTTCAGACTTCCATGCCAATCTAAATGAATGCTGTTTTTTAGTTGCTATCAAGAATTAGGTTGCCAGCATAAGCGAGCTCTTCTCAAGAAAGAAAACATTTTGCTTATATACAGCCTGCATTAACTGACATCTGAGTATGTAAAAACAGAATAATTAAATTGTGCATACATGAAATACTGACTGAGGTTTGAAAAGTGCAAATACTGTCTATTAATGATTTGGTTATTTTCAAGGTAGGCTGTAGGTCCTTCTCTACTTTGAGGAGAAAGTTACTCATAAAGCTAGTTCTACTGCATTTCATAAACTATTCGTAAGTTTCTCTGGGTTCTTTATATAATTAATAAGTCCCTAATTGAAACGGGCTGTTCGTAGTCTTACTCAATCTGTCCTGCCATTTCAGGCATCGCCTCAATTTCAGTATCATGAGACCATATTGTTTGTATTATTGAGTCAAAAAATCTGATTAATACTCTGATGTAAGCTTAGTACCTTTTAAGAAATTACTCCATAGCTCACAGGAGTGCTTTTTGGTTTAATGAAAGCACTATTTTATTCTATGAAGAGTTTGAAATTAGTTCTTTACTCCATGTCTGAGTTTTCTGGAGGATATACTGGTACCTAATAAAAATCAAGACCTTTAAAGTGTTGTGATCTCATGCTTACAATGTATTTATTATGTGTTTCAAGGATGTTTTCTTTGTTAAGATATGAGGGTTGCTAGTGGCACCAAAATAAAAAATTAAAATTCATCACTTTAATACTGGGCTCATCCTGAAGAAAGAGGCTGTCAACTACCATTAGTAATGTTACACATGTGATTTCACTCTGGGCGTGGTGATGTCAAACAAAATTATCAGCTGCAGTATCCAAGCAAGTGCTGGGCATTGGTTGATTAAAAAGTTGAGTCAGTCACTGAGGACAAACATTCAGTTAATTTCTTGATGGGTAAGATGATTAATGCTATTGCTTGTGTGTTGTGCACATTGCAGTTGTGCCCAGAAGCCAGAAGTCTTGGCACCAGAATGCACCTCCTGGCAGGTGCCTTAGAATGACATGGAAAGGTTGTGTGCTATGAGTGTCACAAGTAAGTGACATACATAGGAAGAACAAAGAAGAGTCTGATGATATTGCATGCAGTTGGAGTAGGCATTGCTATATTCATAGCAATGTTCGTTTGATCTTTCGCTTGACTGTAGTTGGCTGTTAGGCTATGATTCCTGTAAAAAGAGTAGGGGACATTGGTGTGAAGGGTTTTGAATGGGGCAAGGTTCTAACAGTGCTATTCCCAGTTCACAGAAACTTCCTAACTTATCTTCTGTTATGGAATAAATCCAGGACTTGCTTGTATTTTTCATCAAAGGCCAAAGATTAAGACCTACTGCCACCTCTGAAGGTACAGAACCATCCTCCAATGTGGAAGATTCATAGTCTTACACAATCAGAGGCAGTTTGTTATTTCTGGTGTATTATTGCAAGGCTGAGTAGCACACACTCTGTGCTCTTGGACCTGCTCTACTTTGCGTAAATAATTAAATACCCATTTGAGTTGAGAGAAAATCTGCTCCTATCATCTAGGGATTAGGGCACACTTATGGATTATATAAATCTGATGTTGTAGTCTTTGCTCTGCACCAGCACTTGAATCTTGCTGGAGGGTTTCTCATTTCAAATGAGTGCTAGAGCTGCTGGCAGTTCATCTTAGCAAATTTTCCTTTTTAATGTATTTCCTGGCAATGAAAATGTCATGGAAACCAGAAAATACGTAGCTGCAGTAACCAAGACGAAATATAAGGGATTGCTTGGGAGTGTTCACAGTACAGTTAAAAGTGAAAGATAGATACTGCAGAGAAAGAAGGAGCACTATCAGGGTGATCAGGTCAAGTTTTAGGAGTTATTCTTGCACACATACTATTCAAGGGGAATGCTGGCAGTGTCAAAGTAATGGGGAATGTGGGAATTGGGGACAGTTTTTGAGTAAAGATCATGAGTTCTCATTTCAATGCAAGACAGACCAAGGACCAGAGTAAAAAGTAAAATTAGCTGGGAGCAGGTGTTGAAAGCAGAATATTAAAAAGTTGCTCTGGCACTTTTTAACAAAACATGAGGTTTCTTTGGAAGTGTATTTGGTTCCCCTTGCCTCTGGTGGTGCTGGATCCACACTTCTAGGTGGTTCTACCATTTCAGTTGCCTTTGGGCAAACCGATCTGTGACTCTGGAGCCACCAGTCAAGGTTTTTGCAACCCATGGTTTCTAAACAGACCTAATATATTAACTGCTCTGGAGCCAGGAAATCGATAGCTTCCAGGGTAATTTCCTTTGGGATGTCTCACCATATGATCTGTCCCAAGTTCAAAGATATCAGACAAAAAACCTGAAAGTATTCAGAATTCGTGCATTTGATTGAGCATTGAGAGCTTTCAGACTTACCAGCTAGAAGTATTTGGGAAACAAGGGGCTAAGAAGCTGAAAACCTGGAGCTACACTGACTTGTGATGTTCAGAATTTTGCCTGAAAGGGTGACAGGTCTTCTGACACTCTATAAGCTAATGATTTTTACCTGTTTTCAAATTGATCTTTTTCCTGCTGCAGGAAATTTAAAAATATCTTTTTGCCAAACTGAAATACATATTTTTTAGAAATTTGGAGTTTGCCTTGGAATAAAACCGCTGACTTTTAGCCAGTCCGGTTTTGTGGCAATCAAGGGCAGAAGTTGATAATTGTTACAATGACTGGCAATTTCCCAGCAGTGGGGAATCTGCACTTACTTGACTGAAGGGAAGCAAATACTATACAAATCAGTGCATCGGCAGTTTAGGCAGAGATCATCTGCGATGAGACAGGAGAAATATTTATTTTCCAGGTAAATCAGTTCTTGAAATGTAGTCTTGCAGATATACATTAATGAAAAAGCTGTAAGTAGTTTGGTCTTTGACTTACTGATAGAACAGTTATAATAAGGGTTGCCTTTCAGAGTGCACTTTGAGCAGTGCAAGGCAAACGACAGCAGCAAATCACTCCTCGGGGAACGTTGTGATGATTGTCAATCCACTGCCAAAAATGTTATTTCATGCCTATTGCTGTTAATATTTGATTCTTCTCCTCTTTCCCCTGACACCTGGACTCTCTCTCAAACATACTTCTAAGTTGCCTTTGGCTCCCCATTAAATTCACATCCTATTGCTAAGTCTGAATTTTAAACTTTTCTTTCATCCAGTACATCCCATATAATAAATCAACCAAAGTGTATCTTCACTTGGGATAATAACCTTGCACCAAAAGAATTGAGAGTGTCTCAGCGACGGGCTTGTGTTGTTTCTTCCTCCAAAAGACTAATTAAAAGCTGCAAAGGCCCCATATTTTATTGTGCTTAATGAATATTTGATTACCTTTGGCTATAAGAGGAATCGATAGCAAAAAATGTTACTGTGTCCCTCTACATATTACTGTGTGCCTCCTTCTAATGATACTATTCTACTTTTTACCTTAGGATTTCATAGTGCAGAGCTAGGCAGTACCTGAGTTTGGGTCAGCTCAAGCCTCAAAAGGCAGCTTGTCACTCTAGTGACTATTTTGGGTTGTGCACAATGAGCTAATAATCCAGGGGCAAAAATGTCAAAAGCACTTCAGCTTTTTAGGGAACCTAATGCCTTATTTTGAAAAATCCCTAGGACCCCAAGCTTCAGTGAAAGCTGGTAGGACACGGCCTCTCAGTGCAGGGCAGTTATTTCGATGTGTACACGAGGATGCGATTAGACAGCGTGCTGGATTTCTGAGTACGTTGCTGATATTTCATATGCACCTGGAACGCTTGTGTGGGGAGGTTGTGCGGAGCAGCTGTCGCACTTCACCTTCATTCCTAATTTGCCGAGTACTGGCTTTCCCATGAGATCAGCACGTTAGGCTCTTAAGTCACTTTTGAAATAACACTTACGTTTTTGAGGAAGAACCACTTAAATGATTCAAGTATCTGATAGGCAAATGTGAGTATGTTTAGAAGTACTATGCTTGGTATTGGCTGGCATTCCTCCTGGCAGCCTGAGAAGACAAGGAAACTGAACCCTGTCATTCTTAGGCATAAGTGGAGAAACTTGCTTTGCCAAGGGTTGGAGCCTTTCATAGTTGAAACTTGCTGTGAAGGGGAAACTACAAAATTAACTATGTGGCTATTCAAGGACGTCACTGACACATGTGGGATAGGAATACTACTCCCGCTCTTTTCAGTCCAGAAAAGTAGAGGCAGCCTTCCCAAAGACAATCTAACCTTTTCGTATAATAGGAAGCACAACAGCTTGAGTGGTTACTTTTTCTGTTTGAGTACTAACTAGTTCGTAGTAATTGACATCCCTTTTGTGTCTTGCTGGCTTACACTGGTAGCTCTTCTCCATCAGGATGATGGAATCTTCTTTCTAGACCATGAAATGCTACATCATGAGTTTTGTGGACATGAACTTCCACTGCTTCAGCACATAAGCTTCCCATGAATGCCAAGTGCAATTTTTCCCACTTGATTATGAGAGAAGTAAAAATAATCCAACCCCCAAACCCTAAATTATATATAGTTTGTGTTTTCTCCAGAACAGTAGGTTCAAAAATACCTTTTTTTAACAGAGGACCAGAATCTACATTATTTAAAGCTTTTTACCACAACATACGGCATTGTTCACAATTGCTAAAGAGAGATAGGCATTTTCATCTAAATACCAAGTGGATGAATATGCTTAATAACTGTTTACCTGTCTGCTTTGTGCCTGCTTGGATCTTAGAAGACCATTTCATGCTACTGCAGAGTGTCTGACATTTAAATAATCATAATGTGTTTTGTGATCATAATGCTCAGAAACCTGGAATTGCCTTGTTTACCTTCCTGCAAGCCTGGTAGAGATATTTTGGCTCATTCCCAGGCCATCTTGTTTCTGAGCATGAGCTTCTCAGATACGAGTCGGTCATAATTTCTGTGACATATTGAAAACAGTACAAGATCTACTGTCAAATGGTTTCATACATATCATCTACAGATCTACATATCAAATGGTTTATAGGCTTGCAGTGCTGATACAGAACTTGACAACTTGGTGATAGTTAAGATTATGAATGAGTCCGTGGCTCTTCTGTTCAGCATCCATTGGCATTCAAGGTTAATCTAGCCATGTGCTGTGTCAACAGATTTTTGTCCCTCTCTCATGTGAAAATATGTAACAGGATACAGCACTGTCGGGTAGATCAATACTGATGAGTGATACCAAATGACTCGAGCATCCATCTTTAGCAATGTTAAAAGCCAGGGAAATGGAGAGGTCTACAGGAAGCAGGAACAGAAGGAGAAGGCGGCTCATTAGAAAAATAAAGATACTAATTAAAATAACTTTATATCACTGCCCAGCAGGGCTGATGGGATCTTAAGTTTTCCAGCTGTTTTAGCTTCTTTCTGACATTGACCTTTGGAAAACTTTTCACTGCGATTTGCTATTGATACTCACATCACAATTTGTGGTGTTTTTGAAAGCAGTTGATTCTTAGGCAGCAGAGGACTTGAACATGTGCTTAACATCACGTTCATAAGTAAACTTGATGATTTGGCTCAACTTGCGTGCTAAAATTCTGTGATGGATTGAGTTCCTGAAAGAATATGAGAGGCCTTTAATGAACTTAAATTGCTGTCTTCTTATTATTTGCTTTATGCAAATAGTATTACCATTTTACCCTTCCTAAAGATGACAATAAAGATCTTATTGTTTCCAACAGAAGCTCTAGTAACTATCCCTTAGTAAAACTGTTACCATCTTTCATTGAAAATATATTTTCATTACAGTGGAATTATTAGGCATTTATCCATCAAAAAACTACTGCTAACCTTCTTACAATTATCTTCAACATGAAATAGTTTATGCATAAACATTCTGAAAGGAAAATTCGTACTATTTTGCCTTTTTTAAAGCAAAATGGTAATTTTTTTTTGTTAAAGTATGCAAACTGTAGGTCTTGAAGAGCATTCAAATCCTTCTCCCTTTATCATTCAGCAAGCCCTTCTAGTATATGGAGGTTTGGTCTTCTGGTCTTGGAGCTTGGGATTTTTTTACTATGGAATTGAATGCGTGTGCAGAAGTGTTTGCAGGATTAGGACCCTAGGATATATCCACTGTAGTTTCTGAACATATGGATTCATAGGCATATATAGCCCTGTATGTTTTACTGCCAGCCCCTCCCCCCTCCCTGTATTTCAGTAATATCCATCATTATTTTCTTTTGCATATGGTCTTCCACACTAATGTTTTTCTGTTTCTTACGTGCAAGTGGTTCCTCCTGAGTAAAGCACCTTCTAAATGGTGCTGTATCTGGGAGCCCTTCCAGAACCCTGAGTGCCCTAAGTACTGGTTAAGGGAACACTTGCTCCATTTTATTTAATCAGCTGTTTACCTTATTAAGATTCAATTACTTCTCTATTTTTCTGTGTTTTAATTTAAAGATTTAGTGAGATTAAGGACACTTTAGAACAAATAAGGCAAATATACAAATGGACATGCATTAAAAATCTCTTGCACATGATTCACAGGATGTGAATCATTTGAGTGAAGTGAGTTGATCTTAGATTTGACTTCCCATTAAATCTACTTTTCCAGTGAATTTCCACATAACTATATATCCACCATTTCTGACTAATCACTTGAAATATATGACTTTTTAAAAAACTGATAAAGTGTTAATAACTTCGTAAATGAGGAAAAAGTTAAAAGATTATTTTTACTCCTAAGTGAAGAATATTCCACAACTCCTGCATGAATTACAGATTATAACTACTCTATAAGCCAACATGAAAAGATATATCTTCTAAAGAACATAGAAAATTAAGACGTGCTTGTAATCAGTATATCAAATTAGATAGGGAGAGTAAATGTTAATTTATAGCATTTTTGCTTATTCTTGTACTAGCCATATGAAGACAGTGATGCACAAGTATCCTAACATGGTTTAGTGACCTGTCTTTCAGAGACATTGTTATAAAAGACTAACAAAATTACAGTGTACTATGCCCTTTCAGAATTTTCTATTTTCTTCTACTTTTCTGTATTCAAATTAGAGAATTGATTATGCAAAATGTGAGGATGAGTACATTGAAAAGACAGGTAGCAGTCTATACAGATAATTTCATTAAATAAATTACAGGAATGGTCTATTTCAGGTTCCATACAAAATAACATCTCAGATCAGGTATAAAACTCCCTCTCTACTTGTGACAACTTCCATGAGCAGAAGAAAACAGGTATATTTGAATTAGGGAGGCTGTTAAATGTTAACTGTGAAGTAATGTGTAATTATTAGTAATTGCCTCTCCCAGTAAACATAGTGGTCTTTTTTGACCTGTTCCAAATTTTCTGCTATGTGATACAGAAGTCCTGCTTAAGAACATCAGCTCTTTCCTTCTTAGCATGTGTTCCCTGCCTGTGTGATAGAATCATAGAATTGCAGAATCACAGAATCATTTAGGTTGGAAAAGACCTTTAAGATCATCAAGTCCAACCGTTAACCTAGCACTGCCATGTCCACCACTAAACCATACACCACATCTACACGTCTTTTAAATACCTCCAGGGATGGTGACTCAACCACTTCCCTGGGCAGCCTCTTCCAGTGTTTGACAACCATTTCAATGAAGAAATTTTTCCTAATACCCAATCTAAACCTCCCCTGGCACAACTTGAGGTTGTTTCCTCTTGTCCTATCACTTGTTACTTGGGAAAAGAGACCAGCACAGAGGTTTCTAGATGCTGCTGCAAAACAAGAAAAAACAAGTATATAATAATAGGTCCCTCATCAGTTGTGGGAGTGGGCTGTGCCATCATTGTACCCTCCGTCCTGAATCGTAACACTTGAAGAAATGGGAGACAAATTGCCATTAGCATTCATATTGTTGCTAGTGATGGTACTCCAGCTGCCTCAGAAGGTTCATTTCCAGGAGGAGGCTTGGGTTCTGGGTTCAGTGGGCTCAGCTGAGACTCCAGCTCATGTTGCACAGCTACAGTCAGGTAAATCCAGACTCTCTTACAGGAAGATTATCATGCTTTATTTTAACTAAGGGTTAAATATGTGATACAGGTTTCAGCTTTCTCTGTATTTAAGGAAGAGAGAATAGTATATCCAAATTACCTTCTGGAAATGCTTGTCTAAGAAAGTGCACATGTCTAGTTTGGACAAAATCCCTAACATTTAAAATTACATGAGATAAATACCACACAATGTCAAGAGCCTCACTTCAACTTTACAGTATGATACAGGTTTCAGCTTTCTCTGTATTTAAGGAAGAGAGAATAGTATATCCAAATTACCTTCTGGAAATGCTTGTCTAAGAAAGTGCACATGTCTAGTTTGGACAAAATCCCTAACATTTAAAATTACATGAGATAAATACCACACTTAATGTCAAGAGCCTCACTTCAAATTTACAGTACAGAAGAGAGTAGACTTTGTAGAATGAAAAAAGAAAGAAGGAATGACTATTCTTGCTATCACTTCATTTATTGAACTTTATGTCCTCTGTGTCATCTCATTAAGGTTTGAGATACTGGAGTGCTGCAAGCCCAGGTTATCTGTAAAAAAAAGCCTTTTAAAGCATTTTATGTTCCATGATTTGCCACACATATCATAAAACAACCCCTAAAAACATACGCAATATGTGCCATATGCAGCTGAGAATGAGTAAGACAAAAGTAAACAATTAGATTTTATTTAATTTTCCATACTGGAAAAAAATAAGCCCAAGAATTGCTGTTTTCTCTTATGAACTAAAAAAATTCACAATGTCTTTAATACCTGGTTGTGCTTACTCACACATCAGTTCCCATAATTATAAGCAGCTTTACCTCATGACATTATCCTTAATCTATGAGTAAAATCGATTTTCAAAATAAATTAGATGCATGTAAGGACTGAATTAGCTAATAATAAAATAAATTGACTTGTCTGAATGTGATTTGGATGACTGCTGTTGAAACAAGCAAACTAGCCCTGCTCTGTCTCAACAGAGGAATTATTTGCTCAGCACTCTAACCCACTGAAACTGATGTTTTGAGTTAAAGATTTAATATTGTCTATGGTAGTAACAGGTTGGCATAGTTGCTTAATACTATGTAGAATGTAAATACTATATTTATGTTTAAAGAATTCCATTGCACATGAAGAGCAAGATGAGTGGTTGTGTGCAAATACTCCTGGTGCAATTTTTTCTTCCTTATTTCTTGCCAGCAAGAGGAAAGACACAGAGGTAGGTAAGATACCACAAGATGAAACTCAGATCTAATATGAGAACTTTTATTAAATTGGGAAGTTCAACAAAAAGGTCCAAAAGCTGAAGATCTTTAGATATTTACAATGTTTAGATATTTGCCAAAATAAATTATGAATCACCTAGAAACATAGAATCATAGAATGCTATGGATTGGAAGGGACGTTTAAAGGTCATCTAGTCCAACCCCCCTGCAATGAGCAGGGACATCTTCAACTAGATCAGGCTGCTCAGAGCCCCGTCCGACCTGACCTTCAGTGTTGCCAAGGATGGGGCATCTACCACCTCTCTGGGCAACCTGTACCAGTGTTGCACCACCCTCATTGGGAAAAAAGTCTTCCTCAGATCTAGTCAAGATCTACCCTCTTTTAGTTTAAAACCATTACCCTTGTCCTGTCACTACAGACCCTGCTAAAATGTTTGTCCCCATCTTTCTTCTAAGCCCCCTTTAAGTACTGAGAGGCTGCAATAAGGTCTCGCTGGAGTCTTCTCCAGGCTGAACAACTCCAACTCTCTCAGCCTGTCCTCATAGGAGAGATGTTCCATCCCTCTGATCATTTTGGTGACCCTCCTCTGGGCCTGCTCCAACAGGCCCATGTCTTTCCTGTGCTGAGGGCTCCAGAGCTGGATGCAGGACTCCAGTACTCACCAGAGCAGAGCAGAGGGGCAACCCTTACTGGAGGGTTTTTAGAATCAGTCAAAAAGACACTCTTTGAGATAATTTGGAATGGTAAAACTGGTAGGATCTACCAAGATCAGATAGGGAGAGATATCAGATAATCAGTCACCCTTTTTTAGTCATTTTTACGAAAAGAAAAAAAAAATGCAGTCCATTTCCTGTATTTAACAGACTTAAAATTTATGTATTCAGGAAAATCAAAAGTGAAAAAATGGAAGACATGTTGCCCTGAATATTAAGAGTATATACATCCCACATCAAGTCTCGGACAGGCTGGGACCCGGACATGAAAATTCTAGATTACGAGAAATTTGACAAAAGCATGTTGTCACAATGGGGATAACCCCAAACCAAGAAAATTCAGCTGCTAAGGAATGTTCTGAACAACTAATAAAATAATTCAGATATTAAAACACAGAGTATTTGCTCAGAGTAAGTTTTTTAAACATTGTTTAACAGGACTGGATGGGAAAGAAGTTGGGAGAGAGAAGCAGCTGAGCTCTGTGTGTGTGTTCACGTGCAGCTGAGCGCTGCTCACCCTTTTCTAGATGGTGAGAATTTCCTTCACTTTTCCCCTCACACTGTCCACATTTCTGCCCAAAGTCATGTATTAGGATGTCTACACTGGACAGTGTTTTCCTGGCACCTCATTTATACGACATGAAGTTTCTGCTTCAGTTCCTCTGATTCCCTTCCCAGCTGTATCCCAAGCAGTTTTCTGCCATCTCCTCTCCCTAGATATATCGATTTCTTTTCATCAAAATAACGTCCAAGCAGCCCAAGATCAATTTGCCATTCCCACAGAATAGCCTAACACCTTCATCCTCCCTTTTTCAGTGTCCCTGGGATGCTCTTACCATGTATCTTATCCACGTCTCAGGCTTCTGATCCTTAAATCCCAAACTGACCAAATGGCCATACTTTCTCCATCTGTACTCAGCCTTTTTCCTATCTGCAGCAAGTGCACGCTTAAATCCCAAACTGACCAAATGGCCATACTCTCTCCATCCGTACTCAACCTTTTTCCTATCTGCAGCAAGTGCACCTAAAAGAAAGTTAAAGAAATCCTCTGATGTTATGAACAGTGTTTCCCTAAATGTGTTTTTTCAATTAAGACCTGTAAGCTAAACTGGAAAGTTGCTTGGTTACTTTAGGGTATTTTTAATGCACAATAACTGCATTTGGTTTTGATAAATCAGTCTTTTCCCTTCTTCCTACTAATGTTACAGTGACTTATATCCAGGGCAGCTTTGCTGAAGTCATTCATCTTTCAAAAATCAAGTCAGAGTTTGTCTTCTGTGTTGTTAGATTTATGTCAAATTTACCTGAGTAAATTAGTGTCAATGTAGTTACAGTAATACATAGAATTCATACATTTATATAGAATTTCATTATGAAAATAAATTCTGAACTAATGAAATATGCTCTCTAACAATAACAGTGATTAGGCTTTTGGAAATAAGACACAAGAAGTGGACCTATATGGTGGCTATATTGAAGAGTTTTGCATTACCTTTATATTTATAAGTAAGCATAATTTCCGTATCAAACTGGAGATGGACATGAGAGGGAGAAGCAGGAGCAGGGCACACACAGGCTGCAAGACCATTTCAGTGGGCAAATAGTTAGGACATGGAAACATGTGAGGTGAAGGGAGATCCATGCAGGACTGATAGAAGGATGATCAGCTACTGATTTGGTTTTAATTTCTCTTTTTATGACCCAAGTAATACAACAGGAGTGTATATAGTCTGGAAAACTTTTTTGTCTCTACGTTCCTACAGTAGTGTTTACTGCGTAAAATTAAGTCATTTGAAAGCTAGTTCATTTTAAAAAAATAGATTTATATGGAAAAGCTGAACATTTCCTGAATTAAATATATACAAAATTAGGATGCACTGAATAAGCATTGTGCCTTTCTTTTCCCTCTTCTGATGACATTTCTTGAGATAACGTGAAAATGACTGTCTCAGGTGGTTTTTTGATAGTCTTTTACAGTTATTCTTTTGGCATCTCTTCTCTGAATGTGCTGGATATTTTATATCAAGATCTCTCAACATCTCTCACAGGCTTGTGCAGGGACATGAAGGTGTACCAATATAATTTTGTACTCATCTACAAGTAGTGGTAAGGCTTTCAGATACATCTATCTTATTTAGGCAGTGGTTCTTTCAGATGGTTCAGTTATTAAGACAACTTTTTTCCACTCAGAAGGTGGAAGCCTACACCTCTGCTCCTCTTCCACCCTTGGCACTGGCACAGGTCTTCATCAGCGAACAAATTCACCTCACTAAACTGGCAGAAATCTAACCCAGAAAGCTGGAAGGGAATAGATTTCCACTCTCTTTAGCTGTAGCAGCTACCTAAGAAGTCAGACAAGCATGAGAGGTGTTGCAGAAATGCCTACAGGGAGAATGACACTGCCCAGCTGGAGACTATCGCTTGGAGAAGGGGTGACAGGGCCACCTTCCAGCGGCATCGGGTCTTAACACAGGATCCACGATCTCACCGGCTGCACAGAGTTTTTCTTGACCTTTGCAAAAACTTCCTAATACACTTTAACACTGTTGAAAAGTCTGAATCTTGTTTGCAGAACTCACTGAGGAATGCTTCAATCTGATGATAACTTTTGCTCCAATAAAAAAATTACAAGAAATGTACCCAGAAAATCAGACAGTAAGGGTGTTTGAAAGGTCATGGAGTCCATCCTCATGTCTAAAGCAGGACCAGAACAGAAGAAGTGTGCTTTTCTTCTCATCCACAGTTTATCTAACGCATCTATTTCCTTCTTCCTTTTCCTACTTTTACTTCTCCCCTTTTTCCTGTGGGTACAACTTCAATGAACTGATCTTTTTCCTTGTACTCTGAGTCTGCCCTTCCTCACCCTCCGAACTTGGTCACAGAGGCATGGTACTTCACTCAAAGTGTCAACATTTCTTGCTGATCTTTTCACAAACCCTTTCTCTTCCCTTTTCTCCCTCATGCTGTTTACATGCCACTGGTCCACGTTCAGCTTACACCTGGGGGGGAAAGGTGTATTGGTTGCCACACCTGACGTGCAGTCCGTGCATCTTCTTCCGCTCAGCCAGACATCTGAAACCAGATTCACGACGGATTGCAGCAGAAGTGCCATTACGAAGCATACTCGGTCGGTGTGGGAAACAGACGTTCACTCAGTATAACGAATAGTGCTGGCAGCATGAAAAATGCATGCCATGAAATGCCTAAGTGGTCCGTAACATCATGTGAGCCCTAAGGTGGAAAGAGTCAGTGCATATCATATGGCTGTTTGCTGCTGGGGGCCGCTGTTATTCTGTATTCGTATTCAAGAGCTGCACAGAAACTGCCGTCAGGTTTCTGGCTCACTCATTCCAGGCTCTGAGCAAATACGTGATTCTTGCCCTTTCAGTCTGAAATTATTTCTTCTTTTATCTAGCAATATGTAGATTTTTTTCATAGTGTTGTGCTTTAAAATATCAAAGCAAGCAGACCATTTTTCAAAAGCTCTGCCTTTCTTTCTAGTTGCTCTTCTTTGCTTCTTTGAAAGGCTTCTCTTCTCATTACATGAAGTACTTTTTAAAAGTGAAGTTGCCTGGCCATACTTGTTGCAGCATAGCAGTGCCTTCTGGACCTGCTCCTGTCCCGAAGGCAAATGGTCATTTATTTTTTCCCAAACTTGAACTGGGAGGGAACTAACTTTTTCTCTATAAACAGCTTTCTGCTAGTGCTGTAATCCAGTGTCTACCTATGAATGTGGAATTTAGGAGCAGTAAAAAATATATCTGCATAAGGATTGTTTCATATATATATGATATTTTAATACTGATATAATTTACATTCTTTAGTTATATAGATAGTTTCTTCCTTCTCTCTTAGGTTTTATAAAACTTGCCTAATTTAATGTTTTGAAAACCAACAGCAAGAATTTTAAGGGGATCAGTACAAAAGCGTAACTTAATTATGGACATTGATCTGTTACATTGCCAATTTAGGTCTCGGTACGTGAAGTTTTTTTAAATGGAGCATTACAAGACATGTAGTGGATTTTTTATGGGCCGTACAGATACTATTGCTTTGGGAAATTTTTAAGCTAAAAAGATTGAAGGGAAAGTGAACCTGGTAGCAGTCATGTATTACTTTGCTTTTCCCATGAGTTTACTTAACAAGTGTCTGTACCGTGAGTTCAGTCTCAGCAGAGACCTGTGAGAATTAGGCAGCTATGCTGTCCAAAAATTTTATCTATACTGAGCATGCACCATCTTCTCACAGTGCCACTCTGTGCCTAGAGTGCACTTTTGCCATTTTCACGGCAAAAAAAACCCAGTTACATCCCAGATTTGCTGAGCAGAATTTTCCCATAGTGTTCCACCTTTGCTCCTAGTCTTGCTTTTACAGACCCCAAAGAGCCATCTGGTATGCTTGGAGGAGATGAAGGAGAAGGGAACGCAGCTGGAGCAGGCAGAGCCTGTAACCTTTACAACAGCATCAGCAAATGGAGGAAAAAGATAAAAAAAAAATGGTCTGTTGTCAAACCTGTCTGACATTTATTCATCTTTAAGTGCTTGACTCTACAAACTTCAATTATTTTTGATGTGGGGCTTTTTTAAAATGTTATTTTGGAGGAGAGAGAGTTAACATAAACATATACCTAAGCGTGAAAGGAAGGACAGAAATGTGTTCTGGGAACAATGTAATTCTCAGCTGTGAATCTCCGACATTAGTTTTCCTTTGTTTGATGTAATAAAGATCCTTTCTAAATGTATGCAAAAATTGAAGCTGATTAGGTTATAACATAAGAAACACTTAATGTTTGGATAGTTGTTTTACATCGGGACCTGTTTGATGAGAATTTGTTGGCCTCGGTGGAATAAGTTGGTCTCAGTGCATTCCTAAAGGGCATATCTTCAATTCATAATTATCTTCATCAAATAATTGACGGTGTCAGTGGAGAAGGCAGAGAAGTTAGTTTTACAGGAACATAGTTTAAATTACTTTTGTTCTCAGAGGGCAGGAATGAAGCAGAAGACAGTGAAGGAAGGCCAGCACTTCTGTCAACCATACTGTTCTGGTTTTGTTGATGCGTATAAAACTTGATTTTGCAGGGCTTACTATTTAGCCTTTGCATTTTGAATGTGGAAGGTGTAATGTAAATTCATCTTCAGTTTGGCTACTAATTAAAAGGTTATTAATTTTAAACTCGATTTTTGCAGAGGAAGGAAACAAAGGTTATGGACCCGTTTTTGAGGAGCAACCCATTGATACCATCTACCCAGAAGAATCTTCAGATGGACAAGTTTCAATGAACTGCAGGGCTCGAGCAATTCCTTTTCCTACTTACAGGTAACTCTCTTGTTTTGATTTTCAGGTCTTATGTATTTTACTCAGTGAGTGTTTCAGGTTGTGGTATTAAATGATTGACTATCTTAACAAAGTCTTCTAGGCAGGAAAAAACAGGGAGATTTGCAATTTCTGAGTAAAAATCAACCTTCATTCAATTTGCCAAAACGTCTAGACAGTGTTGAAAGTAGTACATTCATGTTGTGTTAAATGTTTCCAGCTTTTGAAAGGAATAATGATCCAAATGCAAACAGAAAAAAGTGACCTTTAAAAAAACATTAAGAGGCTATCTTTCTGGCTTAGGCTAAGGATGACTGAGGTTCAAGGTTTTCATGACTTGATTTTTTGCAAGTTCTTGATTTTTTATCCTATTTTACTCTGAAAGAAGAAGGACTGGCTGTTGAACTTGGATATTCTACATCCTATGTTTCTTTTGCATCCACCATATTGCAGAGACGCTCATGAATGTGTCAGCTGTGCTACTGAAGGCATGAAAAACGCTCTTCTGGGAAAATGTTTCAGCTAATTTTAGTAGAGATTCACACGTGACCTCTTTCAGAGTAATTGCAGTGTTATTAGCAGGACAATTCTGCTTCATATGGAGATTTCAGAGCATCCGTATGAGTTTGTCGGCTATTATCTGCTCATTATGTACAGGGCAATGTACTGAAGATTGTCACTACTAAGACCATGACTAATTTACAGCCTAGTCGTGGGGAGAATACTGCTGTCATCATACTAAGGGACAGATCCAATTTCTTGCCAGCAAAAGAGATCCATTTCATTAAATTATCCTGTGATCCTATGATTTGCCCTCATACTCACTTACGTGTGTTCCTAGACTCTGGTTGTTAAGACAGAAAAAGCAGTTGAGTCCTTTGTTGAGGACTCAAAAGTTGAGTTGAGTCCTGGCCATTCTTTTAAATCTGTTACAATATTGTGGTGAACTATGGTTTCTTCCATCAAAACAGCTTAACTAGTCTTCATTGCCTTTTTTTAAACATGCTTACAGGTTGTCTACATATACAGAACAACCTGTGACTGAAGGATTTGAGGGGAAGCTAGTATATCCGTTTTGAACATAATCCCTGGCTCTAGTATCTTTACAGGTTTTTCTACATGGCATTTTGCTGTTGCACTTGTTTGCTCTCCCCATGCTTGGAACTGACTGGAAATGTGGAGAGATCAGATACGCTTAGATTAGGTACCCTTCTGATATACTTACCCATCACTTCCAGTCTGTCCAGAGACTACCCCACCCTGTCTGCAAGACTATGTAAACATTATCATCTATAGAGGTTTACAGGCTCTACATAAATTTTAGCATTCTTCGTTATCTGTCATGGGCTCTGCAAAATCTGAACTAGTAAAGTCACTCTGGGAGAATTGTCTCGCACCTCCAGAGCTCTTCTATTTAGGAAAAAATATAACAGTTATTGCTGATAGCTGATGAGATGATAATTTCGATACAGAATAAGGCCACTTTCCTTATTTCCTGACTTCATTATATTAGTCTGCCTCAATATATTGTCTTCATTTCTTAGCCCTGCAACAGTTCATGAGCCAAAATTCTCCTGTTTTAGAGGTAGAGAAGTCCTTCTGGCCACTTCTGTTTTGTCTTCTTTTAGAAGTTCTTCATTTTCCCTGTTTGTTAAGCATTCATCCACTATTCTGTATTTGATGGTCCTTCATCCTTGCTAAAGTTCAAATACTCACTGTAGTTTCTAGGAATCTATTTTTTTCCCCCTGTCATTGCTGGAGCCTTCAACCCTGCTATGGAAGGCAAGATACTTTCACGGGGACCAGATATGAGTCCTTTAGTCCCCAGTCCTTTCTGCAAATCGTGGAACTCTGATTACTGCACTGTTTCCCCCAAAATGACCTTTTATGCAAATACACACTGCTGATTACCAGTGACCTTTTTCTGTAGCGTTCCTACCATCTTTAGAGATTTCATAGGTCTCTTGGTGATTCTACCATTCCTAAGGTTTCTTCAAACACCTCTTTCTGTAGTCTCCCATCAGATATAGCCTCTTGGATGGTTCCTAACTCACTGTAGGTCTCTTTATATGTATATTCCTGCAGTTTTACATCTCAACTGGAAGAAACTCAAACCAGCTTTGGAAACAGAGAAGACAGATAGATAACTACACATTTTACTAATACATCTTCCCAAGCTGCTAGGCAGTTAATAGGGAAAAAACCCCAAATATTTGTTCCCAGCTCTAGAGAGATACAACTTCTTTTAATCTCTGTGCATCCGATTGGGTGTCATGAGGCATCTGACTCTGTGTGAGAAACACTGTGCATGTAAAAGAAACACTCACCAGCTGACCCTGGTGAGAACTACCCATGAGAATGAGGTTACTGACAAACACACCTTTTGTGGAATGAAGGAGCTGCCATTTAAGAGGCAAGGTTTGAGGAAGAAGGTCACATGACTATCTTCATTAAGGTTAATTTTTTATACTACAGAGTAACCCTGTTTAACAAATGATTATCAATTAATACCATGCTCAGAGAAAAAATATTGAGGATATATCATAAAAATACGACTGTGTTTTCATCTTTCATAAAATCAGAAGAAAACAATTTTTAATTCTTACTCCTCACAGGTACACATTTTGTAATGTTTTTCTGATCTCTTTCATTGCAGCATAGGCTGTCCTCATGACAGTTATTCCTAGGTGTTTCTGAGCAGGGGATTTATTTGTAATGCACACACGGAGTATATCTCACAGGACTGAAGTGATACCTCTAAAATCCTGTAAAAGCTAAATGCTATTTATTGCATCTTGAAAATCTTACCATTTCATTATTTATGTCTATTTTTAATTTATTTTTTCTTAATACCACTTCTTATGTTGTTTCTCTCTATGACAATTGCAATCTCAGCTTCCAAATGAGTATTCTGCGTATTTCGGTACGTTTTATGAAGGAAGGAACACATAGGGTATGCGCTCTCGTTTTCAAACGCTGGTGCCTGTCAGTTGCCTTGTCAAAAAAGCGATTTACACTGCAGGAATGTTATGATCTTTAAACGTATTTAAGTTGCATTTTTCCCATTTGTGCCCAGGAAAGGTGTCGTTCCTTTCAAAGAAGGTTATGGGCTCCCCCTCGTGGACGCAGTAATAGATAAAAATACAGATCTAAATCATGAATCCTGGTTCCCACCCCTTGTGTTGTACCTGGCAGAAGTCAGTAAGGGCCAGACCTGCTCCACCAAGTTCCTCTCGTAGTCCCTGAAGTGAAAGTTACAGCGACTCAGTGAACGGGCTGCGGGGTTTTGCAGTAATTAAGGTGGGAGTGTCCAGCAATTTTTTTTAATGTAGTAAGTGGGTCTTAAATCAGGCGTGCCACTGTTTTTGCACAGACTTCACTGGCATGTTAATCTTTATGAAACATTTTCACTCCCTACAGCAAGTTTGCAAAAAGCTCTTAAAAATTTCATTAATCCATACTTTAAAGGTGCAGAGGGAGTATTTTCTTAGCCAGTTTGGCCTTAGATAGCTATTTGAGCATATGTTTATAATCCCAGTGCCTGATCACTAGCTAGCTCCCTCACAGCTGGCTCAAGTGTCCTGTGCTATATAGCCAGCAATCAGGTTTTAATATACGTCACATCTTCACAAGGCTGAAATAGACTGAGACTGTTAAGTTTAAAAGACCTATGGAGTTTTATCAAATCTGTGGCTTTTGCTGAAGAGAAACTTAAAACATATATAGAAGTATATTAATAACTTCCTGTATAGTTTATCACAACTTAGGAGTTATTTTTCAAATCACACTTCTTCATAGGTTTGTTTTTCTGGGCCAAATCTTACGTCTGGCTTTTCTTTTTTAATAGGTGGAAACTCAACAACTGGGATATTGATTTAACAAAGGATCGCTACAGTATGGTGGGAGGCAGACTTGTTATCAATAATCCAGAGAAATCAAGGGATGCTGGAAAATATGTCTGTGTAGTGTCGAATATCTTTGGAACTGTCAGAAGCAGTGAAGCCACTCTGAGTTTTGGATGTAAGCCGATGTTTACGTCAAAACGTAGAAATGTTACGGTTAGCTTGAAATGCCCAATGTTTTACACTGCGGTGTCTTCTGCTAATGTGTGCTATAGCTCTATTACTCATAAAAACAGTCTCTTAAGTGCGTTAAGTCTGCAGAGGTCAACACAAAATAAGTTTTGTAAGCATTTTATATTCTTTAGCATTCAGCTGACATGACAGCCTTCTCAGTGAGTTGTTGTTAAATTATTAATTGAAGAGACTCATGGAGCCAGATCTTGAGATAATAATGTCCAGACTCTTTTTAAATCGTAGTAGGACCTGAGGGGAAATAGTCAGAGAAGAAAGATGCAAATGGGGGCATATGATGATGAGGCGCTGCCGCCACGCAAACACAACTGGGACGCCTGCAGGAGGAAGGCATGGCACTTGCTAGTGAAGCGTGCTCCTTGACTCCTAGGCTACGATGAAGACCTTGCTGGGGGACATTTCTGTCAGCCTCAGACATTCATGAACTAGTCTTGTGAATGCATGCGTATGCACGGATCTGCACTGTCAACAAATACATGCATTGCAAAGAACTGACGTAGTACATGAAGATTAACGTAAAAGTTTACTGACCGAAGACAGAGTTTGGGATTTTTATTTTCTTTTGCCTTACGATAATTTTTTCCCTGGATATATTTTGTCATCAGAGGACAAAAAAAGGAATCCACAAAAAAGGAATCTTACCTGGTGACCATTCACAAAGTCCTGTATGCCCTTAAATGCTGACATTAAGTGCTTAGTGCCCCTGTCCATTCAGCAGCCTCCGTGAGCAGAATTCACTCCTTACTGTATAGGATCGGAGGTGAAGTGAAAAGTTCTTTTTTCTGCTAGTGATTATAATACTGTGGGACCACATATCTCAAGAAAACTTGAGAGGCTGTAAAGAGACAATGAATTGCATAATAGTTGACCTCGTCTTAGTCTGTATTTTACCCGGTGTATTTTCTAGAATTAATAGACAGCCAAGTTGTTATTTCCTCCTAATGGAGATGACATCAAAATTCAGTTTTACAGGATGTTTATTTATACGTAAAGCAGGCATCAGTGGTGCCAGTCCTGAAGAACCAGTAGGATAAAAGCTATGACAATAGCTGTATCTACTTAAAATGAAACCAATACAAATGATAGATGAAAAAAATAGAATTAAAATAGCCTGTGGCATATTTTCTGCATACCAGCTCACAGACTACATCAGCTGAATGTTGATAGTGTACTGGACAATTATACTGAAGAGAATCCTAATATGTAGTATTTAACTATGTAAATGAAAATCAGGTAAAGAGGTGAGGAATAGAAATGAAAGGTCAGCTGGAAGCTGATAAGTACTTATTGAAAAAATGGTACTGTCGTTCTTAACACTGTTATGTTTGCTCCCCTCTCATTTTTATGATCACCTTTAAAAAACACTTCCTTCCACAATCACTGTGTCTGAAAAACTGAATGTAGAAATGCAAAAATTGATATAGAAAATGTCTGATCTTTTGCTTGTGCATATACTGATTGAAAAATGGCAACAACTGTTTAGAAGAGTTCAAAAAAAATCTTTAATACATGAGTGAGACCTTTTATTTTTGTCTTATTGACAAATCTGCTGAAATTATGGAACAAAAGCCACATTCTCTCATAAACTTAATGTCAATTAATACACCTGAGCATACAGTCTTTAGTAGAACTGGATCTTTTTAGATCCAGTGCTTTAAAACCCATTAAAATCTTTTTTAGC